>NW_027645601.1:0-109000 GCF_949357685.1 Gobio gobio | reverse complement strand
CTCCACAACTCTGGCCGGGGGTGGTGTATTGTGCCCCCTGCCTGAGAGAGCAGATCCCTCCTCAGAGGAACCTGCCATGGAGGGCCATCTAGCAGAGCTATGATGTCCGAGAACCATACTCGAGTGGGCCACCGGGGTGCTACTAAGAGCAGGCTGATGCCCTCCCGGCGGACCCGCTCCAGAACTCCCGGGAGCAGAGCGATCGGGGGAAATGCGTACAGACGCAGCCTCGGCCACGTCTGCATCATGGCATCCAGCGTCATGGCATCTGCATCATGGCATCTGAGAGAAAACCACTGTGGACAGTGGGACGTCTCTCGAGACGCGAAAAGGTCCACTTCCACTGGGCCGAATCTCTCGCACATGGCCTCCACCACCTCTGGGTGGAGTCGCCACTCCCCGGGCCTCAGCCCCTGCCTCGACAGGATGTCTGCTCCCTGATTTTGGTCCCCGGGAATGTATATCGCCCTGAGGGACGATAACTTCCCCTGGGACCACAGGAGGATTTGATGCGCCAGTCTGCATAGAGGGCGCGACCTCAAACCCCCCTGGTGATTCAGATACGCGACAACCGAAGTGTTGTCTGAGCATATCAGGACATGGTGGCCGCGGAGGTCCGGGTAAAAGCTCCTCAGAGCTTTGTAGACCGCCAGCATCTCCAGGCAGTTGATGTGCCATGAAGAATGCCGGGTCTCCCACAGACCTCTCGCAAACCGGCCTTCCATGACCGCGCCCCAACCAGTGAGGGAAGCATCTGTTGAAACGGCTTTCCGGCAACATGATGCTCCCAGCACTGGTCCTTGGGACAGGAACCAAGGTTTCCGCCATATGACGAGGGAACGAAGGCATTTGCGCGTTACCCTGATCATACGAAACGGATTTCCCCGCGGGGAAAACCCCTTGGCCCTCAGCCACCACTGTAGGGATCTCATATGCAGCAGGCCAAAAGGTATCACGTTGGACGCTGCTGCCCTGAGCCCCAGCAGTCTCTGGAACTGCTTCACAGTGAGGCTGCGGCCTGGCTTCACTCTGGAGACCGACGCCAGTATGGATTCCACACGCGCGGGGGACATTTGTGCCCGCATCGGCGTGGAATCCCATACAACTCCCAGGAACGTAGTCCGCTGGGAGGGCGTCAACACGCTCTTTTTCGTGTTGAGTCTCAGCCCCAAGCACCTTATGTGGGCTAGAACAATATCTCGATGCCGAACCGCCACATCGCGCGACCTGGCCAGAATGAGCCAGTCGTCGATGTAATTTAGTATACGGATGCCCTGGAGTCTCAGTGGAGCCAGTGCTGCATCCATACACTTGGTGAAGGTGCGAGGGGAGAGTGCCAGGCCGAAGGGAAGAACCCGATATTGGTACGCTTCGCCCCCGAAAGCGAACCTCAGGAACTTCCTGTGGGTTGGAAGGATGGAAATGTGGAAGTATGCGTCCTTTAGATCTATCGTGACGAACCGGGTGTCAACCGAGCCTCGTTTTTTTCGGTGGGTGCACACGTTTGCTGTCCAGCCGCAAGTCCTGTTGGAGGCAGCGAAGACAGCACGCGCGTGCGGGAGATCAGTGAGGCCCGAAGCGTCAGTGACGGCGGGAACACAGCACTGATCTCCCGAGAGCTCCAGCTGGGGGGGCAGCTCTCAGCGATCCAGCCGCAGCTAGGACCGCTTGGTGGCAGCCTTCTTCGCCTGAAGGACGGTCCTCAGATCGGCCTTAGGCTCGGAAGGCTTGCCACGAGAGCGCCGCCTCTTTTGCCAAGCTCCCTCAGGAGGGGCGCGAGAAGCAACGCTCTCTTTCTGCACCTGCCGGTGCGAGGAGCTAGTAGACGGCCGAGACTGTCCCTTTGAGACAGCCTTCCCCGAGGAGCTGGACCGACGAGGGAGGTATTGCTGGAAGGCCGCCGCCTGTTTTCTCACCTCCTGGAACCTCTCGACGACGGTGTTAACCGCGCCGCCGAAAAGTCCAGAAGGCGAGACCGGGGAGTATAGGAGAAAGTGTTTCTCTCTCTCCTTCATCCCCGACAGGTTTAACCAGAGATGTCTCTCCACACAAACCATGCCCGCCATGAAGCGGCCGATGGAACGGGCCGTCTCCTTGGCAATGCGGAGAGACAAATCGGTGGCCTTCCTTAATTCGAGGACATCGTCCGGAGACGGGCCCTCGCCCTCATCGAGCTCCTTGAGGAGGTCGGCCTGGTAGGCCTGCAACACCGCCATAGTGTGCAGGCAGCTACCAGCCCGCCCAGCCGCCATATATGCCCTACCCACCAGCGCAGATGTATCGCGCGCTGGTTTGGTAGGCAACAACGGGGCCTTCAGGGACGAAGCGGCCTCGGGAGAGAGGTAGCTCGCGAGAGACTCCTCTACCCTTGGCAGCGTCCCATAACCCTGTTCGGCCGCCCCCAGTACGTTACCGTAGTCGAGTACTGGAGGGCTGGTAAGTCTGGCCGAATAGGGTTTGTCCCAAGACCTACAAAACTCATTGTGTAGGTCCGGGAAAAAAGGCAGACCCCGGCGTGGAGGTTGAGACCTGCGCCTGAAGAACCGTTCATCCAGCTTACTGGGCGGCTGGATTTCAGGTTCTTCTTGTGGCCAATCGATGTTCAACTTGGCCACAGCGCGGGTCAAAACCTCCACTAGCTCCTCTGGAGCGGGTGTGTGAAGCGATGGCTCAGGCTCCACATCACCCGCCTCGACACTCAGCACATCCGACTCCTCGGAGCCGGATAGCTGCAGCATCGGGTTCTCCGCCCCACGGGAAGAAGCCGCCTCGCGGGCTTCCTCACGGGGCGGGAGAACATCGGACTCCTCGGAAGAGGATGGGGAAAGTGCCTCAGCAGTCCCGTATCCTGTCACGAGGTCCCGTTGCGAGCCCCATGATCTACGGCGCCGCTGTGCCTCAGCAACAGCGGGCCCAGAACCCTGGGGCTCGCGGGCTTGGCCGGCCTCATTGAACACGGCCAGCCGTGAGCGCAACACTTTGAGCGGCAGCTTTTCACATTCGCCACAGGCGGCTCCCTCGAGAGCCGCCCTAGCGTGCTGCACACCCAGGCATTGCACACACAAAAGGTGTGTGTCCGTGCCCGAAAGGAATCGCGGACACGGATGCACACACCTCGTGAACTGTTGCCCACTAGCCATACTTTCTGTGATATATTTTGTGACAAACAACACCAAATAGACAGACAAAATGACATATAGCGCTTCGCTGAAGAGCAAAAAGCTAGAGTGTGTTTGCATCAGCTTCCTTTTTGTATCTTCCGGGTATGCCGTCATCTACTACTTCACGACGCAACACCACTCAGATTGGCTTGATTTCATTCATGCTTCAGATGCGTAACGCTGAGGGCGTTCCCAGAGTGTCATCACTCGATGACGCAATGCGAGTTCCCTCGAAGGGGAACAAAGGACTCGCATTAATGAGCTGCATAATAAATGAGCTTCAGGTAGGCCTATGTGACAGAGAGCAACAGAGCAAAGGAAATATATATTTTTTGTAGTTTATTTTATTTGGAATGTAATCAACAAAGGCCTATTATATTTTAAATGATCAGAAGATTTGACTACACGGCAAAAAATGCTCTTCTTATTTGGTATTTTTTCTTGTTTCCAGTCCAAATATTTAAAATTCTTAAATCAAGATTCATTTACTAGATAAGTACACATTTCTGGGGGGGGAATCAAAATGTTTTTGCTTAGTTAGTTAACTTTATTGTCCCAAGGGGAAATTCTGCTTAGGCAGAAGGAGTTGCTTCATAAAGGTGGACCAGATAACTTAAAACAATCTATATTCTCTGCCACAACAATTTATGATTTATTACACCAATTGTTTTAAATAACCTTATGTGATCTCATTTGGCTTTGGATCAAAAAATCTGACAGAAAATATATTTTACAATATTCTGCATTGCATTATAATTCAAAATTGCTTTATTGGCATGAATGTAAATCATACAATATTGCCAAAGCTAGGAATATATGAACATAAATGATAATACATATATGAACATAAATAAATATTATTATAAATATTATGAGCATTATAAATATAATCTATTATGAAAACACCCAACATGGTATAAATAACACAGATAAGCCATATATTGTCGCGATTGTGTGAGTGATAGTTTCGCTTTTGAGCTGAGCCATTGACAGGCTGTTGCCTTGATTGTTTGGGTGAATTACAAAGGTGGACAGAACATATATAAGCTCAGGTCGGTCAGTTAGTTGTTAGGAGAAGCGCGCAGAGAGTGAAGAAGGCATTGAAGCCACGTGTAATGGCTTGATCCTTTCCTTCCTCACCTCCTTCAGGCCATTTCTTCTTCTGTTACTCCTGCACTCACTCACATTGTCAACACCTCTCTTCACACCGGGACTTTCCCCACAGCATTTAAGCAGGCTCGGGTAACCCCACTGCTTAAGAAACCCTCTCTGAACCCAGCACTTTTAGAAAACTACAGACCGTATCCCTTCTGCCTTTCATTGCAAAGACACTTGAGCGAGTGGTGTTTAACCAGCTCTCCACGTTTCTTGAACAGAACAACCTCCTGGACATCAACCAATCCGGCTTCAAAAGCAGCCACTCAACTGAGACTGCCCTGCTCTCGGTTACGGAGACACTGAGACAGGCAAGAGCAGCTTCCAAATCCACAGTACTTATCTTACTGGATTTGTCTGCTGCTTTTGACACAGTTAACCACCAGATCCTCCTGTCAACTCTCATGAAGATGGGCATCTCAGGAACTGCTCTCCAGTGGTTCAAGTCTAACCTCTCAGGTAGGTCCTTCAGGGTGTCATGGAGCGGTGAAGTGTCTAAGTCACATCATCTAGCCACTGGAGTTCCCCAGGGCTCAGTGCTTGGACCACTCCTCTTCTCCATCTACATGTCATCACTGGGATCTGTCATTCAGAAACATGACTTTTCCTATCACTGCTATGCCAACGACACTCAACTCTACTTCTCATTTCAACCAGATGATCCCACGGTTGGTGTGCGTATCGCTGCCTGTCTAACAGACATTTCTGCCTGGATGAAGGAACATCACCTGCAACTCAACCTTGCAAAGACAGAACTGCTTGTGGTCTCTGCCAACCCAGCACTTCACCACAATCTCTCCATTCAGCTAGGATCATCAACCATAACTCCGTCCAGGACAGCCAGGAACCTTGGAGTTGTGATTGATGATCAGCTAAAATTCACTGACCACATCACTGCAACAACCCGGTCCTGCAGATTTGCTTTTTACAACATTAGGAAGATTAGACCCTTCCTATCAGAGCAGGCCACACAACTCCTGGTCCAAGCTCTTGTTCTCTCCAGACTGGACTACTGTAATGCTCTTCTAGTGGGCCTTCCGGCATGCACTATCAAACCCTTGCAACTGATCCAGAATGTAGCGGCGATGGTGGTCTTTAATGAGCCGAAGAGAGCGCACGTCACGCCCCTCTTCATCAGTCTGCACTGGCTACCAATAGCCGCTCGCATCAAATTCAAGGCACTGGTGCTCGCCTTCAAAGCAACCACTGGCTCTGCACCAATATACCTAAACTCGCTCGTTCAGACTTACACACCCTCCAGGAACTTACGTTCTGCCAGTGAACGACGCCTCGTGGTGCCATTCCAAAGAGGCATGAAATCGCTCTCACAGACCTTTTCCTGGACCGTTCCCACCTGGTGGAATGACCTGCCTATCTCAATTTGTGCGGCCGAGTCTGTAGCCAGGGTTTTTCCTGCATAGAGAATTATGAGGCGGCCGCCTCCGTCAAATTGGGTGCCGCCTCCGTCTGTCGACAAAATTCAGACAGGCAATCACTTGCTCAGATTAGGCCTGTCGTGATAATTAAATAATCATCAGAAATATATATCGTCACATGATCCTTCAGCAATCATTATTATATTATGATTTGCTGGTACAAAGTCATCTAAAGCCATTCCATAGCTGAATGTGAGGAACAGAATAATATTTACATCGTTATGTTAAAGTTCACAGAAACTCATCTTCCCTCTGCTGTAGCTGTCAATCATTCTCCGTTCAGCATTCAAACTGCCCGTCACGTTCGGTTACAACAGTCAGCAACAGCACGGTAAAACTCTCTCCAAGATGATATATTCATTATAATACTTGATCTGTAGATAAAGGGCTGTTTGCATAAAATGACTTTATCTTGCTGGAGTTAATCTAGCGGTTTCTGAACTATGTTGTACTCGCTACCAGGTGACAACACAAGGGCTATTAATTAGCATCACACGCACAATAACTGGAATTTAAAGCTGTGGGAGGCGTAGCGTCCCGGTGTGGGGGCACAGTCAGCAGCTGCGTCATGACAGAGGAGACCAGGGAAGGACGCACGCTCCACTGGGGTCTGCTCTGAGAGGAGGCTGGCGAGAGAGAGGGACGAGAGCGGCGCGGCCCGGAGGCGGCGCACACTGCCATCACCGGTCTCTGGGTCCTCAGAGACAGGGACATGGCTGCCGGGGCAGTACATGTTACAGCCTCAGTCTGCTTTCGGGCAGCCGAGAACCGTTGGGCGCAGTTCTCAGCCGCACCGCCGAAGAGGCCAGCTCAACGTCCTCCACATCACCAGGTAAGGCCAGGTGTATCTCCTGGACCACAGCTGTGGACAATCGCCTGACCCAGGGAGCGTGTGGCCACCTTCACCGCCCGGGGGGCGGGATCAGTGGCGGTACGCAGCTCATTGAAGAGCCCTGGGTCGGCCCCACCCTCGTGCATGTGCAAAGGGCCATGTCGAAGCCCTCCGTGGACACCGTAGGCGGGGACTTCCAGGACCGCGTGATCTCCTCATGCATCTCGGGAGTAAAAGGCATTGGGGGCGGGGCCCAACAGCTGTCAGGGGCCGCCCCCAAAAACCACGAGCGCAACCACGAGCACTCGTGACAGGGCGGAGTTCCACACCAGCCCGAAGCTCGCAGCTGCCCGAGATAACATGGCTGTCAACTCTAGGTTGGATCCGGCAGCGCTGACACACCCGAAGGTGGAGCACAGCCTAATCGTCATCCCCAAAGGACTCTAGCCCACCTTGAGATGCGGCGATCGACATCTCGTTGCTATCTGGAGTGTGAACGAAACGAACGGGGCGTCAGAGACGGCCCCTCTGCTTCAGTCCAGCACTCGCGGAAGGCGATGTGCGAGAGGGGGGCGTGGCCCGAGGAATGATCGTCGGGGTTCTTAATACCACGGCACCGTCCTCAGGTCACCCTGGCCACCAGCCAAAGTACCACCTCTCTCGGAGACGGTAGTTTGGGGTGTGGCAGAGGGGACTCTCTCTCCTCACGGAGATGAGATGGCACTGTCACACCAACACCCTGGAGAACCGCTCGTCTCGAAGACTGAAGAGAGAACTTCAGAATTCAGGCTTGTAGGAGTGAAGAGATACTCTTGGCTCCAAAGCAGAAACATAATGCGATGTTGCCAGCGTACTTCCTTATATACCCACACGGTGGGGCGGAGTTACGCATGCAAATTCCGCATGCCCATGGCATTGGCACTGCCATTGGGCGTTGTTAAATTCTCAAAGATGATTGGCTTCTAAGCGAAACCCCCCATTCGTTAGTCAATGGAAGCTTTAGCGTAAGTTCTGCCAGGAAGACTTAATTGTCACTTTAATTTTATCTATCCAATTACATGCTAAATACCTGGGTATAAAAGATCGGTACTTACACATGTCTGAGTTCGCAGATGCTGACGCTCCAATTCACCGCCATCCTCCCCACCACCTCCAAGTCAAATCCTTCCCTACATCCACCCCACCACCACCAGGATGGTCCCTTCCATACCTCACGCGGGGGTCGGCTGCGGCTCTGCCTTCGTCTTCAGGCAGGATATGCAGAGTCCGGACCCTCAGATTGCGAGCTACGGACGGGGCCTATGCCAATATACTTTATTGCTTGCTGGGTTGTTAATAAATGGATAATTGTCACAGTATTTATTCTCCCAAGTCTTTCTGGCAGAACTATCTATTGTGTGTTTTGAGGCCTTAATTTTAAAACAAATGTTTTTGTTTTTTCAAAATCCGTGCATAAACATTTTTCTCTCAAAAATACAAGCATGTACACAGATGTTGCTCACATATTCAGGTAGCCCAGTTTGTGCTGAATACAGTGTAATTACACTTTTGCCATTAATGTATTTATAAGCAACTGAAAAAAACACAAATGTCAGAGCATGTCAAAACTTCTAAAGGGCCCCAAAAGAGCTCAGACTCCAGAGGGTTAAAATACTTGAAGGAAACAGCTCACTTTCAGCAGTTATTGTCCATGGGTCGTAACATTTCTTACAGATTTCTGTTTGTTATAACTGTTACATCAGATAGATAAATTAGCACAGTAGGCCTACATTAGCCTACATTTATTTGAATGTAATTGTGTGTGTGAATTAGCGTCTCTATTAAGTGTCGAGTGTGTCACAATATATCAGCACAGTATAGCTCAATATAATGACACGCATCCGATGGTCTAAAATCGCTTCAATGTTCAAACGGGCAGGCATTAAAACACATACAATTGACAAAGTTTTGTGAGGACGCAAGTGAAAGTGATCTGGCCTCAGGGCGTGTGCTGTCAGAGACTCGACATACCTCGCTTCAGCCGTCTGTGTGTGTGTATCAGCGCATATAAGAACAACTATTAACTTATCTGTATAAACTGTGTAAAACATACAATTACCATAGTAATTCTGAGCATCCAGATTGTATAAACAAAGATAAATGCTCCTGAATTTTTCCGTGTGCCTGCAAACTGCACTTGATGTGACTGACGGGGCGGAGTCACGTGACTAAAACCGAAATAACCAACATGGGGAAATTAAGTTCGGTTAGAGGTTATACATTTCGGTTTCGATTACTTTTCGATTAATCGTCCAGCCCTAACGCAAGTGTTTTGAACTGCGGGAGGCGTTACACTTTCTGCGTAAGTTGAATACGGAAGGTGGTCATTCATTGCCATTATAATGCTTGGATTAGCCAGAACATTTTTTAAAGGGGTGGTAAACCACGATTTCACTATTCTAACTTTAGCTAGCGTGTAATGTTGCTGCTTGAGCATAAACAACATCTGCAAAGTTACAACGTTCAAAGTTTAAAGCAAAGGGAGATATTTGCTTTTAAAGAAATCAGTTTCTAAGAACTACAGCAAACGGCCAGTAGGCGACTACAGACATTCCTCCAGGGTTGGTGACATCAACAGGCTCAATATTTACATAAACCCCTCCTCCGAGAAGATTAAATAAGGGAGGGTGAGGCCATTTTGTATCGCGGCGCTGTTGTGGTATAAGTTAGTTAGGCTGGAGTGTTGTTGCCGCGAAGCCGAGGAAACGCTGTTATTTCCATCCGGATTGCAGGTCTGGGGTACTTGCTCTGTTCAGCCTTCCTTGGGACGGGGGTGCGTTGCAGAGCGTTTAACATACAGCATGTTATATGCACGTGTGTTTGAGTCAGCGGGGAATCAGGCGCGCGCAGGGCTCCCTAACAGAGGAAAACATCCACCGCCTTCGCGATTTCAATGCCGGATTTGCACAACGTCAGCTGCGTGAAAAAAATACTGCCGGTGCGTGGATGCACGACGCGCGCGCTGCACATTTCACGGAGGACAACACAAACTTCCACAAACTTCGCGAGTTCAATACAGGATATGCACAACGGCTTGTCCTGAAAGCTGGATTTACAAACAGAAGCTGTTTACGGGCCACAACCTGTAAGTCTGATTTATTTTTCATCGATGTGTTTTCCTGTAATGGGTTGTAGCAAGGAAGTAAACAGATGACAGCGCTGTTCTGCAAACCAGTCTGTTAAATGCTCATTCATACTTAACGTTATCCGACGAACACCTAACATTACAAACACTAACGTTAAAATCTCAACAGCTAACCTGACATTAGTGTAAATGATTCTTTGATTAGAGCTTTTATGTATTGTTTATCTTAAGGCATGCTAAACATGGTTCTGTGTGTGATTTGGCTAACTTACTAGTTAAAGCCAGTGTTTAGTGTTCGTTTTGGGTTAGTTCTTGCGACAGATATTTGGCTATAATCGTTCTAAAAATACAAAAGTAACAGTGCCATTCAGTAGCAATCATTATAGATCCGCAGTCTTTACTCTTGAGGACTGAACAGGTTCTGCTCGATCATCTTCACTCAAATGTTCTGGGTCTGATTCGGGCTCATATGGTTTTATTGATGCCGACCAAAGCACAGCCTCCAGGTAAGGGGCGTGACGTTTCCGAAGACCGTGCACTGCGGTTAGCGAATCAGAACACACTGGGCCAGCTAACCAATCAGAGCCCACTGCGTATTTTTGAGGGACTGGCTTCATACAACCCGGAAAGCATCAGACCGTTTTACAAGGAGGGACAGAGCAGTGTAGAATAAAGGTCAAATATATGAAAAATAAGGCAATTTTTTTTAAAACGAAGCATGAACACATGTTACAGTGCACCCCACAAACACAGTCAAGCCTTCAAAAGAATGTGTTTTACCACCCCTTTAATAGAACTACGATTGTATTTGTCTGGAAGAAGAAAGTCATATACATCTAGGATGGCTTGAGGGTGAGTAAATCATGGGATCATTTTCATTTTTGGGTGAACTATCCCTTTAAGAAGAGATGCACTGTAGCATTTAAAGCATAATGACTGCTACTTACTGACGGCTGCTTTTGATATTGAGCCCCGCTCTGTTCAGGGACTCATTATTACATTTCTGTTCCTCGAATGTCTGTGAAATTTGTTCTCAGTTGTTGAATCGTTTTATGTTCATACAGATATTTACACATAATTAGAAATTTGCTGGAAAAAAAGCAGTTGAAAGTTTGAGGACGTTTCTT
Source organism: Gobio gobio (assembly GCF_949357685.1). Classification (NCBI taxonomy): domain Eukaryota; kingdom Metazoa; phylum Chordata; class Actinopteri; order Cypriniformes; family Gobionidae; genus Gobio; species Gobio gobio. The sequence goes on along the minus strand of NW_027645601.1, from coordinate 98,165 downwards.
TTTTTGCTGAGTTTAGGATCTAGTTTTAGATGTATTGTTGTACACCAACCTTGTGATTCTTCTTCAAACTCCATCTTTACTGTCTGTAGTTTCTCCTGGAGTAATTCCCCCTGCTTGATTCTTCTTCTCCTGTGGGAAGATGGGAATATATTGTTATTATTATTAATATAATATTACTCAGGTGCAGATGTTTTACTCTAATGGTAGGGGAACATAGGGGAAGATGCCCCCTCATGAACAATGTGGATTTACTTTTAAACCGTAACGTATTCAGATATAAGTGTATCATGTGCAGGATGATGATGCATCAGCCAATGTGTTATTATAGGAAATAAGAAACATTTTTTAATAAAGGTGTTATAGCACAAAATGTCTAATTATTAAAGGGTAAGATGGCCCCTGGTGTCAGAAGCACACAAATAAACTTTACAGAATTTATCAATTACTTTTGATATTATTATTTTAATATTTATATATATTTAAAAGTATCATTAATGTAAAATACTAAATCAACTGTTCTATTTAAAGGTCCTGTTCTTCGTGATCCCATTTTTCAAACTTTAGTTAGCGTGTAATAATGCTGTTAGAGCATTTATAATACCTGTAAAATTATAAAGCTCAAAGTTCAATGCCAAGCGAGATATTTTATTTAACAGAAGTTCCCTTTCAAAGCCTACAGTGAACGGCTGGTTAGGACTACATCCTGGTATTTCCTGCTTTAATGACGTCAGTAGAGCAGTATGTCGACTAACCTCCGCCCACAAGAACACGCGGAAAAGGGGGCGTGGTCTTGCTGCTCCCGCGTGGAGAAGAGGAAGTGTTGCGTTCGGTTGCGTTCGTATAGTTTGTTTGTTGCCATGTCGTCGAGCTGCTGTTATTTTCATCCCGGAGTCAAGTCACCTTTGTTTGGCTTTCCCAGGGACGCTGTACTTAGAGATCATTGAGCGCATGCATCCCCGTTATGGTGAGAGGCGCGACCTTTCCGGTAACGTGCGCTCTGCGTGAGCTAAGCTGCTGTCGAATCACAACACGGGAACCGCTGGCCCAATCAGAACTCGTTACGTGTTTCTGAAGGAGGGACTTCATAGAACAGGGAAATCTTTCAAGCCGTTTTGAGGACAGTGAAAACAGCGGTATACAGATAAGTAAATTGTGTGAAAAATACTGTGTTTTTTTACACGCGAAACATGAACACATGTTATATTGCACACTGTAAACACAATCAAAGCTTCAAAAAAACACGAAAAACGGGACCTTTAACATATTATTTAAACAATTTAGTTGAATAATTGAATAACTGATGACAGACAAAGCAGAATCCCAGTAAAAGAGTTTCATCTGAAAGGTAAAATTATGTAACAGACTTATGCATGTTTATTTAATCCATATTTTAATTTAAGATATGTCATAATATTTACACAGTGAAATCAAATGTAATGATACTTAATTCTTAATTTCACAATTAATCGAATTTGTAATCGTGATTACAATTACGGGTGCCACAGTTATGTAATCGTTCAATAAAATGTAATTGCAATTACAAAAAAAGTCCACTTACTGTATATTATTCTGTGTACTTAAAATAACCTGCAGAAAGAAAAAAAACACAAGTTTTTTCCCTATTGTTTTTATCTTTAGTAAAACATCATAATACCATGCATTTTTACTTGTATGTATATTTGACTTTTGAGGCTTAATGCTATATAATCGTAATTAATAATTGTACAATTTCAAGGGAATAATCAACAATTATGATTTTTGTCATAATCGTGCAGCCCTAATTTCACTCAACTAACCTAAAGGTTTAAATTAAAGTGACGATGTCTGAAATGTACATCTAATTCATGGAATACTGAATAATAACTCTAATAACATTAATTATATTGTTTACATTTAAAAATAATAACACTAGTAACAACAGGCCACTTGGCGTCTAGTCTACTATGCTAATTCTGGGTTGCTCATCTTACCCCAAGGGTCTACTTTTATCTTTTTACTTCAAAATAAAAGCTATAACTTTTACTCTACGAATAAAAAGAACATTAATGTGTCCACAAATCCCTCATTCAACTTTGATAATCAACATAATAAATCACTATTTTCCAGAGACACAAAATTAGATCACGTGACTTCAAAACTGTTTCAACTAAATCTCATAAATGGTGAAATTACTAAATTAAAAAATAGTGTAGCCATTCGTCAAAAGTGCTGAGATATTGTGTCAGGACGGGGGTTCATCTTACCCCATATTACCATAGTTTAGAACCAGTTCTATGATTTTACTAACTTTAATGTTGATGTGATATGATTAAATAATGCCAAACATCAAACGAGTGTTGTGTTTGTCTACTATAGCTGTTATTTCTTCATGGTATTAAGTGTTTATTTTCTCAATAGTGGTGTTATTATCAGAAATGAGCTCTATATTTCTACATATTAGCTATTAAACTATCAGTTCTCAGAGCAGTTCAGAGAGAAGCTGAGAGAATATTGATGAGGGTTGATCGCTGTAATCAGACATCGATTAAACGTGTGAATGTGTGCAAATTACAGACAACGGTCGCAAATCAGAGATGAAGATTTAACGAAAAACTCCAGTTCTTGTCGAGCTAGTTCAATGCATGTAGGATATAAGTTGTCAGATTTAGATTTCTCCTGATAAAAACTGAAATAAATGTACTCACAGTCGGATGGCGGCATCTAGAGGAACATCTGTGGCGCTGCAGAACTCCCGCCGCTGAAGTGAGGGGCGGAGCTTATAGAGTCTGGACTGTGATGACGCATTTTAACGGTTATCAGCATTGCAAAGTTTTTTTTATATTTTTCATTTGTGTGAAAATAATGCCATTATGCATATTTATAGCAATAGACTTTGTATGATCTTAAAATAAAAATAGTTAAATACTGCTGTGAGGGTGTTTCTCTTTTCACAGACTGTGATGACACCATCAATATTAAACCCTGCAACGTATTTTGTATTTTAATTTAAAAAAAATTATGTACATTTATAACACTAATACTTTGTATCAAATTACAAAAACAAGTTACCGCTGCTGTGAGGGTGTTTCTAATAGTGTCTATGGGAGTGAGGGTAAAAATTTACATATTTATCTCTTTTCACTGCCGTTATCAATCTCACTCTATTTTTCCCTCTTTTTGAAAGTTGTGAAATCACTATTTTGGCGTTTTTCTTTTGCTATTTAAGCAAATGGGCACAAAACATGTTTAATTTAGCTGGCACAGCAGCAGGCAGTGATGCCCACAGATGGCTTCACATCACAACTGATTGATTTCATGCTTTTCAACATGTTCTTAATGCATCATATATGCACAATTAATGAGATTAACTCCTCAAAATAAACAAAATACATCCTTTCATAAATTGTTGCCATTTCTGAACTATTATTTTTACCTTAAATGATCAGACTTCACCTTTTTAGCATTTGTACGGTTTCTCTCCAGTGTGAATTCTCTGGTGTGTTTTTTAGCCACTCTGCCTCTTTTCATTTTCATTAAAAATATATATTAAACATATTATAGCCACACAAATGTGGTTCAGGCAACGCATAGCCTACAATGATTATCTTCACTGCATGGATATTTATAACAAAACGAGATATAAAACACAACCCTGCCTATTGTCGTTTACATTAAAACAATTATTAAACATTAATATGTGGTTCAGAAAATAAGTGTGCATATATATGATTATCAATGTAATAAAATTAAATATGACATAAAACAGAACCCAGGCTCTTTTTGGTAAATGTCAGTTTATGTGGGATCAATAATAGCCATTATAAAAGTAGAAGTAAAAGGTATAAGAAGCTATACAATAAACAAAGCAAACAATTCAGTCAAACAAAGTCAGCGCTAGTAGGCTAGGCTACAATGGCTTAAAAATAGCTCAAATAGCCTAAAAAATAAAGTTATGAAATTTAATTTTGCCCCCAGACAAATTTTTTTGGCAGGAAACAAATTATAGATTCACGAGACCAAAGAACGGCCGTTAGATATAAACAAGATGAATCATATCTCGTGTTTAACCACTGCAGAGACATCAGAGCCAGCGGCAAACGTCAGAAGGATCTCACAACTCCAAAAACACTATGAGAAAACTAGAAACACCGCTGTGTGTTGCTCTGAGACGCACAACAGTTCTGCTGTGACTTTATAGGTAATATTTTCATTTGCAAAACTGAGCAAAAACAGACAGTACTGTCTAAAATATAACACAATATTAACTTCTTATTTATTGAACTGTTGTATAAAATCAATATCACATTTGCACTCTTGCTATTCAGGACAAAACCGCACTCGTGTGATTCTCGTTTCTCATGTGATATTGCTTATTGAAACCTTTTTATGACTTTGTTAATTAAAAAAAATGACTCTATGCAATGCAAGTATAGATATAATGAATGACATTAATAATAAAAACACATCTTAACACTTATTCTCTGATGTCGCTAAGTTGCAATAAATTCCATCTTTTTATTTATCAGAATATCAAACTATTTACATGAAAATTATCCGAACATGAACTTTAATCATTTAGACACCTTTGGGCAACACTTTTTCTCATGTCTCAGTAGATTAGATGATTGGCTGAAACTCTTCCCACATGAAGAGCACTGGTGCGGTTTCTCTCCAGTGTGAACTCTCTGGTGTGATTTTAAATTGCTTGATGTACTGAAGGTCTTCTCACAGTCAAAGCACATGTAAGGTCTCACACCAGTATGAATGCGCTCATGCTCTTTTAAAGTGGTCAGTTGTGAAAAACTCTTTCCACAAACAGAGCAAAAGTATGGCTTCACATCAGTATGAATTTTAAGGTGTTGTGTTAAATCTGATGCCACAACAAACGTTTTCTCACACTGATCACAGCTGAATGATCTCACTCCAGAGTGACGGCGCAGATGATCATCGAGAGATCTTTTGAGACTGAAACTCTTTCCACACTGAGAGCAGGTGAAAGATCCTTCGACTCCAGATTTTCCAGCTTGTTTCTGTGTGAAATTCTCTTCAGTCTTTGAAGCGACTGTGTTTCCATCTTCATTTGTGAGATGATGAGGTTTCTGCTGTTTGTCTTTATTCACTTCCACTGGGTCTAAAATCAACATATTCAATAAAAGAGGAACAAATGAGAAACAAAAAGAAATTTGGTTCAATCTCAATTTAGCACAAATCCAGTTTACTACTGAGTCTGATAAACTCAGCAAAAAAGAAACATCCCCTTTTCAGGATACTGTATTTAAAAGATAATTTTGTAAAATCCAGCTTTACAGATCCTTATTGGACAGTGTTTAACCACTTACACCCCTGAAGGCATTTTTTAAATTTCACATCTAAGTGACATGCTTAAAAGTAAAGGCTTGTAACTCTACAAAAAAACAAAACAAGAAATATTTTTTATTATATTGTATTTATTACATTACATTTGATAGAAAACCTTTCAAATTTTGAAAAAATATATATTTTGATCATGTTTGGAAGTTCTTATGTTACATCACTGCTGAGAAACCCTCAGAAAAAGTGATGCAATTTATTGATTTGTTTGGTTATTATTGATTGACATTCTGACTAGTATAAAGTCTTTATCAAGTTTAGACTTTGCAAAATCATGTTAACTACATCTGAGCCAAATTTTGGGTTGATATCTCACAGCAATCAAAAGTTATGGCTTTTGGAACCAAGGTAGCCTTTTTCCAAAAGTCCAAAAACCTCTATAAACGAGATCTGAGTGTTTAACTGAACAGAAGAACTACTTACATGTGTAAACGTCACAATACATTTTTTTTTAACATAAAATAAGTAACAAGTGATAAGATCCTGGTCGATGGGTGATGATTCTTCAGCACATTTTCAGCGTGTTCTCCTATTCTACGTTGCACGGTAAATCAAGACCTGTCAAGGAGATCAGCCCAATCCAAGAGCGTCCAGCGTTAAGAGAGTGTCCGATTGCTCTCTACACATCGTCCCTGCCCACTTTACCCACCCACCCCCCTCACCCGAGATCCAGTTTCCATTAGTTAAACTTTCAAATGACGTAACGCTATGATCGTGGCACGTGATCATGATCGTGGAAGTAAGCATGTCTCACCAAATAAGCATGTCTTGTCACTCCACAGGGGCGTAACTACAAACGGTGCAGGCAGTGCAGCCATACTGGGCGGCAATTAGGGCTGGACCCGAATATTCAAATATTCATTCAGTGGGTTGGTATTCGGTTTTCAATTTTGGAATTTGAATATTCATTGTTGTTTTTTTCTCGCAAACCCGGCATCCCCCTCGAAACGGTTCTCATTCGCGCTTTACTCTATAAAATCTGGCGAAATATAATACTCTTGTTTTTTACAATTATATTATAGCCTAGCCATTTTTAATAGGATAGACAGTTGAATAGGAACCCAACCTCATTATACTTAATAAATATATTTGCTTCTTCTTAGCCTAAGTGTTCCTGCAACTGAGTATTCTCTGTCTAGAGCACAACTGCATGAGCTTAAATGCCTGAGCTTGCATTCTGGGTAAAGCTGTGTTGGTTTGACAGCGTGGAAAATAGAATAATAGAAACAAAATGTATTCGCCTTTTTACCCGTTAGGGATGTGACGGTGAGAACGTCTCGGTTACGTATGGTAACCCTCATTCCCTGAAGGAGGGAACGGAGACGTACGTTGGACGTAACCGACGAATTGGGGATCACTTCAGGGAGCCCCTATCAGCTTCGAGATATAGAGAATGGGCCAATAGCCATTGGCGTGCGAGATTTGCATCTCGCGCTCCGCCCCGCACCGCAGGTATAAACAGGAAGTGAGAGCAGCGCACTATTGTTTTTCACTGAGGAGCCGAACTTAGTGGCTCAGGCCTGCAGTGATGGTACAGCAACTGTGGCGACGGGACGTACGTCTCCGTTCCCTCCTTCAGGGAACGAGGGTTACCATACGTTACCGAGACATTCCCTTTCAGTCGGTCACGTTCGACGTACGTCGGACATAACCAACGAATTGGGACCCTTTGGAAAACGCCAAAGTTACTACCACTTCCAGCGCCCAGTGAAGAGCCCCTCAGACCCCGTCTGTATCGGGCGGGAAAACTCACGCAGGGAGAGTCACACTGCTGTTCCGCAAGACCCATTCAGCAGACCTTTATTGGATAATGCTGGGAAAGCGTGCCCGGAGGGCTGCTGCGGAAGCCACATCATGCCCAGAGGGAGTTACCATGTGGAGAATACACATATGGACAGGGTTCGCCTATCCCTAGGGGAACTCGACTGGAGCAAAATAAGTGCACGTATCCGTTCCATGGGAAGGGAATGGTGCAGCAAGTCGACACTAGAACAGGCACTTCGGTGTTACTGACTATGGGAAGCGAGCACACGGGAAGCTACGGGCTCTACACGTAGACTATAAAACCTAGCGAACGTGTTGGGTGTCGCCCAGCCCACAGCTCTACAGATATCTGTCAGCGAGGCGCCACGAGCCAACGCCCAGGAAGAAGCTACACCCCTAGTGGAGTGGGCTCTTAACCCAAGCGGGCAGGGCACGTCTTGGGTTTCATACGCCAAGACGATGGCATCCACTATCCAGTGCGCCATCCTCTGCTTGGAGACAGCCTTTCCCTTCTGCTGTCCTCTATAACAGACGAAGAGCTGCTCTGAGGTCCTGAAGCTTTGCGTTCTGTCTACGTAGGTCCGCAGGGAGCGGACCGGACAGAGAAAAGCTAGGGCTGGGTCTGCCTCTTCCGAAGGCAGCGCTTGCAGGCTCACCACCTGGTCCCGGAAGGGAGTGGGGGGAACATTGGTCACGTATCCAGGCCAGGGTCTCAGGATTACATGAGAGTTACCAGGCCCGAATTCCAGGCACGATTCGTCGACCGAAAATGCCTGCAGGTCCCCTACCCTCTTGATAGAGGCCAATGCAATCAGGAGCACTGTCTTTAGTGACAGGACTTTTAACTCAGCTGACAGCAAAGGCTCAAAGGGCGCCTTCTGCAGTGCGTTAAGCACCAGAGTTAAGTCCCAAGAGGATATAGAGGGAGGGCGAGGCAGATTTAGTCTCCTCGCCCCCCTCAGGAACCTGACGATCAGGTTGTGCTTACCTAAGGACTTTCCATCTACTAAGTCATGATTAGCGGCAACATATACCTTGAGGGTGGAGGGAGACAGCCTTTGCTCCAACCCGCTCAGTAGAAAGGAAACCACCGAGCTGATTGTACACCTTTGGGGGTCTTCTCGGCGAGAAGAGCACCAGTCGACGAACAGGTTCCACTTCAACTGCCCTCGCGACTGGGCAAGAATCAGCCAGTCGTCGAGGTAGTTGAGGATGCAAACACCACGCTCTCTCATGGGAGCAATGGCCGCCTCTGCAACCTTCGTGAAGATGCGGGGCGACAGGGCTAGCCCGAAGGGTAAGACTTTGCACTGATATGCTCGTCCGTCGAACGCAAAGCGAAGAAACAGTCTGTTTCGAGGGAGAATCGAGACATGAAAGTAAGCGTCCTTCAGGTCGATCGCTGCAAAGCAATCTTGGGGACGGATGCATCTTGAACGGCATCCTGTGAAGGGACCGGTTCAAGAACCACAGATCCAAGATCGGCCGTAAACCACCGCCTTTCTTACGGGCTGTAGAAGCCGGTCTTCAAATCGGCTGGAGGGACCGGCTCTACCGCGTCCTTCGCCAGTAGGACCGCAATCTCCGCCTGGAGCACAGGAGCGTTCTCCTTCGGCACGGAGGTGAAGTGAATGCCCCTGAACTTGGGGGGACGCCGGGCGAACTGAATCGCATAGCCGAGTCTGATGGTACGGATGAGCCAGCAAGACGGTCTGGGAAGCGCTAGCCAGGCTCCCAGGGACCGTGCAAGCGGGACCATCGGCGCCACAGACGTACCCGCAGCAGGGCAGCGAGACGGCATGCAGGGACACGACTCGGATTTCCTGGTGGCGGCCCGAAGTGGGGTCTGAGTGTGCTGTGCAACACTTACCTGCTTCCGCTGAGGGGGTGTGCGAGTGTGGGAAGGCCTCTGGTGTGCGTACCCACAGCCAGCACCCCCTGCTGGCAAACAGAGAGGCGTCTGAGAGTGACAAGGCATGGGAGCGTCGAACACTGACAGGCGCGCTCTCTTGGCACCCAGAGATATTGGAAACTGCTCTTTTATTGAAAATTTGGGTACCACTGGCACTGAGGCCGGAGGAGCTCCCGGAGGAGCTCTGGGTCAGGTCTACCCTCGTGCATGTTCATGAGTGCCTGAGCCTGGTGCACCTGGAGCAAACTCATGGCATGCAAAGCGGACGCGGCCTGTCCGCAGGACCTGTAAGCCTTCGCAACTAGATTGGAAGAGAACTTACAGGCCCGGGACGGGAGACGTGGGTCACCGCGCCAATTGGAGGCAGTCGCCGGACACAGCTGCATCGCGACGGCCCGCTCAACTGGTGGGATTCCCACGTAACCCTTGGCCTGTCCGCCATCGAGGGTAGTGAGGAGGGAGGAGCCGCTAGGTCTGTTTCTGGCACTGAACGGTGCCGTCCATGAATCTAGTCAGCTCCTCATGCACCTCCGGGAAGAATGGTACCGGAGCGGGACGCTGAGAACCAGTGCGACCCGCCCCGAGAAACCAATCGTCCAACCTGGAAGGTTCGGGACGTGATGGAGGGTTCCACTCAAGCCTGGCAGCCCAGGAAAGCATAGCAGTCAAATCGGGGTCCGACTCGACTGTTGCCACTCTCCGACTTCATCTGTCGAAGTAGGTCTATCCTGCTGGGCAGGGATAGTACTAGATCGAGGTATGCGGAGGAGGACTCCACCTTCCCGAAGGTAGGCGAGTCTCGATCTAAGCTCCAAGATAGTCATGTTCCCGCAGTGGGAACACGAACTATCCACAAACGCTGCCTCGGCTCCGAAGTGAATGACAATAGTGCGCTGCTCTCGCTTCCTGTTTATACCCATGGTACGGGGCGGAGCGCGAGATGCAAATCTCGCACGCCAATGGCCATTGGTCCGTTCTCTATATCTCGAAGCTGATAGGGGCTCCCTGAAGTGATCCCAATTCGTCGGTTACGTCCGACGTACGTGACCGACTGAAAGGGAACATTTTCCCTCCCCATCACATTACAGTGCGACCGTGAACGAATGACAGTGTGGTCGTGCGCATTTTACTTTCGGTTTAGAATTAGCACCAATTCGGGGGCGGGTTGCTTGAATTGTGGGTTCTTTAGCCTATTATTCTTAATGAAAACACTTAATGCTTTTACATTTCACTTTGAGACCAAATCTTCTGTGATGATCATCTTGTCATTCAGCTCCTCGCTCTATGATGAAAGAGATCTGACTCCTGCTGATGTGCTCAGACTCTCGTTCGGCTCATGCGGCACGTTCAGTTTTTAATTGTAACTGTTCTCTAACTGAACTAAATTATTTTAACTACTATAAAATATCAAAATGGTGGGGGCGGTGCTGCGGTGGGCAAGTGATGTAACCGGTCTTATGCCTGAACACTAACACCGACTATTGCAGCAAGCCATTATTACAAACGGTTACGAAGCGGTCTTGAAGTCACGGTTCGGTACAGCAGTTTTACAAAATTGCTTTTTATTTTTTTATTAAACAGTGGTTTACTGAAAAAATGTGTCTGTCCTTGAATTAATTCAATTATAACTAAACGTTTATTGAAGATAATACTGTAAACTATATAGAGAGCCCTTATTTAGACATTAATATTAAACGTTAACAACAGAGCCCAAACTATTAGCCTAAATTCAGTTGCTATTTATTTTTAGATATAATAATCAACACTCAAATAACACATTGTATGCAAACATGTAAACTTCACATACGGCAGTTTTTGCATTAACTTCTAAATCTAATCATAAAATATTTTTTTTTCTCCAATTCGTTGTTGAAATATAATCATTTATACATAGTGTGTGTCATTTTCATGACAGGTTTATTTAAACATACATGACATAATCAAGACATCACTAACAGGTTAATTATAATATAATGAATATATAGGCTAATATAGTGCATATTTTAGTGAAAGAGTTGATGTGAACTCTAGTGAACTAACAGCTGTGGACACTGAATGACTGCCTGAGGTAAATGTGATGCTACATGAGATTGTTTACAAGCAATTATATTGAGGTCTTTCCGCCGTTGAAACACTGATTGAGCGATTACACCACATATACGTGACAGGAAGTTGTAATGTATCCTCAACATACCTTCAGATGTTCATTCATGTTTATTCTTTAGGAAGAAATTATTGATCAAGTTCACAGATGATCGTGTCGCACGGCCGCTTGAACTGTGATCAGTCATGCCACATTAAAGAGCGTCAAAACTGCATTTATCATTTGAATTTTGTGATAAAATGGACTGAATACTTAATATGTTTGCGTGTGAACTCGGATTGAAGTGTGTTCCGCGCTTAAAACAAGCCGACTCTTAACTGTTAAAGATTGCATTCGGAAACCGTTCGGTACACGCATGCAAGAAATGGAACCAGCCTTAGCGGCAACAGGGCCCGCAGTGCACATGGACCCCTGGGGATGAAGTGACTCTTCAGGATACTTGCGATACTCGCATTTCCAATGAAATGTGCTGGTTCGAAATCACATGTCATTCACGCTCTACCACTTACCGTCGACCAATCAGAACATATGAGGGATATTCCGCTCTATGCCAGCTCGCTCCACAATTCACTCTAAAATGTGAATTGTTTTATTTAAAAGTAACGATTTCAAGCGTTCTTTAGCCGTGTGTTTCCTGTTTGTGTGATAAGTATTTTGCTGAGTTTCAGTTCATCTTTGAGACGTGTTTCAGAAAGATTCTCGCAGAGACAGGTGAACGCTGTTTATTTTCTTTATTTTACAAAAGCATAAAGTTTTGTTGTTATTGTGAGTGTTCACTAATTTTTTTGACTATTTATAGTTTATAATCATTCAACCACATTGGTTAATGGTGTCACGCAGGTGGTGGAGTATTAACTTATTTTATTGAATTAGTTTGAGATCAAATTAATGCTAGATTTTTTGCTATAAATTACAGACATGGCATCTGACGACAAATTCTTATTTTTCTCAGATATTTAGCTTTATTTTAAGATTCAATCACAGGCTCGTTCTTACGTACTAGAGCATGTCCGCACATGCGCACTCTTCAAAAACGGTGCTTTAAATCTCTTGACAGACTAAAAGACATAAATTACATTTGTATGTATTCTAAATTAAAGATATAGATTGTACTGAATGTCAGCTTGCTTATTTTGCTCAAGATAAGGATTTATTAAGTCCACATGTCATGCAAACAAGAAACTCTGCTTCTAACCACAGGTCGAGAGCTGTCGTCAGGTTTGCGACACTGTTTGCGAATGTTCGTTGGAGCGATGGTTTCGGGAAACACTGACTCGTTGAACTATGTTGATAAGGACGGAACTTGCGACCATAGTTGGGTAACGATGCTTTTGGGAAACGCACCCCAGATTGAGAGTTAAAGAAAACATTGCATATTTAGTTTCATATTTATGTTTAAATAGGCTATAAATAAGCGGATACACAGCAGCTTCACTATACAGGTATTTGTAGCAATTTTTTTATTACGTCAACCATATTTACAGGATCATTTTATTATGGAGAGTAATGGAGATGCAACATTGTTAACATTAATGTTAATGTTTTTCTTGTATTTAGCCCTCAGGTATTCCTTACTAATTGATCACACTCACTCATTGGTGGTCAAATGTGATCATTCACCTTAACCCTTTTTCAATTAAATAAATGTTCTATATTTTAGTTTAATAATATTTATTGAATATTTCGAGGATATTTTTTTGGTACTAAATAAGCCTACTATTTGTGCAATAATTGTACAGTAGGCTATATACATATGAATTGATCCTGAATCAAGATCTTAATCGATATTTGTGCCCGATATTTGTATATATCGAAATCGATATTTGTGGGAAACACTGTGTTCATACAGATATTTACACATAATTAGAAATTTGCTGGGGAAAAGCAGTTGAAAGTTGGGGGATGTTTCTTTTATTGTTGAGTTTAGGCTCTAGTTTTAGATGTATTGTGATACACAAACCTTGTAATTCTTCCTCAAACTCCAACTTTACTGTCTGTAGTTTCTCCTGGAGTAATTCCTCCTGCTTGATTCTTCTTCTCCTGTGGGAAGATGGGAATATATCGTTGTTGTTATTATTATTATTAATATAATATTACACAGGTGCAAATGATCAGAAAGGAGCTCTATATTTCTACATATTAGCTTTTAAACTATCAGTTCTCAGAGCAGTTCAGAGAGAAGCTGAGAGAATATTGATGAGGGTTGATCGCTGTAATCAGACATCGATTAAACGCGTGAATGTGTGCAAATTACAGACAACGGTCGCAAATCAGAGATGAAGATTTAACGAAAAACTCCAGTTCTTGTCGAGCTAGTTCAATGCATAGGATATAAGTTGTCAGATTTAGATTTCTCCTGATAAAAAATGAAATAAATGTACTCACAGTCGGATAAAACAGATTTAAAGGGGTGGTAAACCACGATTTCACTATTCTAACTTTAGCTAGCGTGTAATGTTGCTGCTTGAGCATAAACAACATCTGCAAAGTTACAACGTTCAAAGTTTAAAGCAAAGGGAGATATTTGCTTTTAAAGAAATCAGTTTCTAAGAACTACAGCAAACGGCCAGTAGTCGACTACACACATTCCTCCAGGGCTTGCTGACATCACCAGGCTCAATATTTACATAAACCCCTCCTCCGAGAATATTAAATAAGGGGGGGGGGGGGGGGGGGGTGAGGCCATTTTGTATCGCGGCGCTGTTGTGGTTAGTAGGCTGGAGTGTTGTTGCCGCGATGCAGAGGAAACGCTGTTATTTTCATCCGGATTGCAGGTCTGGGGTACTTGCTCTGTTCAGCCTTCATAGGGACGGGGGTGCGTTGCAGAGCGTTTAACATACAGCATGTTATATGCACGTGTGTTTGAGTCAGCGGGGAATCAGGCGCGCGCAGGGCTCCCTGCAGAGGAGATCTAACATCTAAGCACATCTAACAGAGGAGAACATCCACCGTCTTCGCGATTTCAATGCCAGATTTGCACAACGTCAGCTGCGTGAAAAAAACACTGCCGGTGCGTGGATGCACGACGCGCGCGCTGCACATTTCACGGAGGACAACACAAACGTCCACAAACTTCGCGAGTTCAATACAGGATATGCACAACGGCTTGTCCTGAAAGCTGGATTTACAAACAGAAGCTGTTCACGGGCCACAACCTGTAAGTCTGATTTATTTTTCATCGATGTGTTTTCCTGTAATAGGTTGTAGCAAGGAAGTAAACAGATGACAAAGCTGTTCTGCAAACCAGTCTGTTAAATGCTCATTCATACTTAACGATATCCGACGAACACCTATCGTTACAAACATTAACGTTAAAATCTCAACAGCGAACCTGGCATTAGTGTAAATGATTCTTTGATTAGAGCTTTTATGTATTGTTTATCTTCAGGCTTGCTAAACATGGTTCTGTGTGTGATTTGGCTAACTTACTAAAGTCAGTGCTTAGTGTTCGTTTTGGGTTAACGTTAGTTCTTGCGACAGATATTTGGCTATAATCGTTCTAAAAATACAAAAGTTAAAGTGCCATTCAGTAGCAATCATTATAGATCCGCAGTCTTTACTCTCGAGGACTGAACAGGTTCTGCTCGATCATCTTCACTCAAATGTTCTGGGTCTGATTCGAGCTCAGATTGGTGTGGTTTTATTGACGCCGTTGTTTCTAATACTGAACAGCCTCCGGTAAAGGTAAGGGGCGTGACGTTTCCGACGTGCACTGCGGTTAGCGAATCAGAACACACTGGGCCAGCTAACCAATCTGAGCCCACTGCGTATTTTTGAGGGACTGGCTTCATACAACCCGGAAAGCATCAGACCGTTTTACAAGGAGGGACAGAGCAGTGTAGAATAAAGGTCAAATATATGAAAAATAAGGCAATTTTTTTTAAAACGAAGCATGAACACATGTTACAGTGCACCCCACAAACACAGCCAAGCCTTCAAAAGAATGTGTTTTACCACCCCTTTAAAGTTATGATGGAGACACGATGAAACTTCCCGAGGTAAAAGCAAATGGCGACATCTAGAGGAACATCTGTGGCGCTGCAGAACTCCCGCCGCTGAAGTGAGGGGCGGAGCTTATAGAGTCTGCACTATGACGTGTTTTAACCATCATCTCATGAATCCTGCTAAGCTTTTTATATTTTCTTTTTTTTAATGTATCCACATTTATAATAATATAATTTATATAATATTACCTTTAAAAAATAGTTAAGGTTCACTGCTGTGAGGGTGTTTCTAGTCCAGCTGTAAAAATGCTATCTTTATCTCTTCTGACTGCCGTTATCAATCTCTCTCTGTTTTCTACTCCTTTTGAAAGTTGTGAGAACACTATTGTGGCGTTTTTCTTTTGCTACAATCCTATTCACATCATTTTATTTTATATGAGCTGTTTTCACAATGAAGTTTTGTTTGGATTGATATAAAAACAACAATACTTTTAAACAAGGTCACTTTATTGATTCATACATGCATAAGATAACCTGAATAAAAATTATGGATCCAAGTTTAAATGTATAAATTTTCTCCATTTCTTGTTGTTTTTTCCACTGTTGTACTGAACACATCCCTGAGTTAACTGACTTTAAAATCAATATCGTAACACCCCTTAAATGTATTCTGGGCAGTCCTATTATTAAAAATATGACATCAGTATAAATGATGAACAGTCCTTTAATACAGTGATTATAAGAGAGCAAAACAAACAGACAAAACTGAACAAATTACACTGTTTTGTGTAGTCTGCACTTAAACACTTGGTCAATGTTGAGAACAATGTTTACCCTCACAGAAAAAACACATGGATTTTACATTTTCCCAGTGGTGGAGAGAGTACTGAAAAAGCATACTAAAAGTAAAAGTAGTTACTCTTCAAAAAATTTAGTGCAAGTAGAGTAAAAGTACCTGTCCTAAATACTACTCAAAGTAGGAGTAAAAAGTAGCCCTTTTAAAAGTACTCAAGAGTAGTGAGTAGTGAGTATTATGCTGTGAATGTTATTCCACTTTATATACCCTGCAAATAAAAAATGTAGCTTACTTTTTATGGATGATTCTCATTAAGATCAAAAAAACCTGAGATCACCAACAGTATTTCAGAATTCAGTTTTATTTTTGACTACTAGCATTAAAAATACAGCCATGTAATATTAGAGAAAGCAACCAATAATCTGGTAACATTTATGAGAACCATTCTGAAGATGTTTCCTTGCGGTTAATTAAAAAAGGTTCAAAGTGTTGTACATTAACAATTTTACGTTAAAAAAGCAGAGTTCTTTCTTTTCAAGACGCATCCATTGTACTGCTTTAATTTCATTGGATGTTTTCTCTGTAAAAAGAATACACTTCAGAAATCAGAATCGAGTAACTCACAATTTTCACCACTGATTATTTTTGCTTGCAAAAACATAAACCTGATTTAAATATATATCTGATGTTTTATGAAAGTTATTTGCTATATACATGGACTACCATTTTAAATCGCCATGTGAGAACACATTACATTAAAATATGCACTTGTAACGAGTGTAAAATCAACATTATTATTTTCACTCAAAATCTTTTCTTTATTATTAAAAACTCTGATTCTCTTATTTTTAATATATTGTTTTGATTTTCATTGTATTGTCTTTTGATTTAATTATGCTGGTCTGTATATTTTTGGAGTTTTATATATGTTGTAATGAAGTGTACTGCCCCTTTAAGAAACACTTAACTTTGGACGCGTTCGTTCGTTCGCTCAGTTGATGCTAAACTACGCTGAGTCTTGCTCTCCAGGATACCCGTCTCTGAGATCCGGCCTGAGGAGGACACTGCCAGTCCGCAGGACCTTAGTCTGGAGGCTCTGTTCTCAAACAGACAGGGGTGGCCAAGCCGAAGTGTCCCATGGAAGCGGCACCAGGTCAGGCCTCCCTGGTGGCATCCGGTGAAGTTTCCCGAATAGTGACTGGGACACAAATTAAGGAACACAAATTAAGATATTTTTGTTGAAATCCGATGGCTCAGAAAGGCCTCCATTGGTAGTCAACAAAAAATCAAAATAGCGACTTTATTCAACAAGGTTTTGTCCTCCGCGTGGGCCTTTGACGTGAACTCACGAAGCACCACGACACATGCTGATAGCAATATGTGGTTCAGCATGTCAACCAATAATAACCAAACAAATCAATAAATTGCATCACTTTTTCTGAGGTTTTCTTTGGAGGCGGAAGGAGGAGGAGGAGTTGCTGAAAGAATTTGTCAAAGGGATGATGCAGATTTGCTTTGGGGGCTCGAGCCCCTGCCCTTTTTCAAAATGAATCAAAAGTGCCCCTCTCAGACAAATATCAAAGATAATATCGTGGTCAATAAAACTAAATAAATGTGATTATTATATCATGACAATGTATACAATAGTAACGAACGGCTCAAAAGTCGGACAATTTCTGTTGAGGCGTTGCCATAACGCGTTGATATGGGTTGCGTGTGTTTTGATTGACAGCTGATTTTCCTCTGTTCGGAAACGGCTCTCGAGACAAATATGGTCCTTTCAGAGAGTGTGTGGCCTCACGGGAAAAAAGTAAACCAATATTTTTTTTTCATCCATAATCAGAGCTAATGTGTTGATTTAATTACAAATCTATATAATATATATTTTAAAGTATTACACAATTCACCAATGCCCGTTTGTCATGTATATAGGCTACACCAACCAATCGTGATCTGGCAAAGCAAGTTCAAATTCCATTGGGCATGTGAAGTGGAGCGGTAATTTTCTGTTCTCATTCATAAAGGTTGAAAATTACATGGACAGACGAACTAACGTTTGTGGAACGATTTCCTGCGGTTTGTCTCATTTTATAAATTGCATCACTGACAAAATGGATTTTAACAAACAAATCCCTGCACAAAACCATGCAGCAGCAGCAGCAAAAGTCGCATTAATGGTAAGTGTTAAATTCACTTGTATTTATGTATATTGATACACTGTTTACTATTTCATGAACTATCAAAGTTAACAAAACCCAAGTGCCACCGGCACCTACAGGCCTATTATGTGAAGTGTAGGCTGGCGAAATGGTTACGTGAAAGGACTTTATTATATTACCATTTTTGAATATTATGCAGCATTATGAAAGTCTCTTATGTTCATCAAGCCTGCATTTATTTGATAAAAAAACAGCAATATTGTGAAATATTATTAAAATAATGGTTTTCTATTTTAAAATATAATTTATGCCTGTGATCGCAGCTGGATTTTCAGCATCATTACTCCACTCTTCAGTGTCACATGATCATTCAGAAATCATTCTAATATGAGGATTTAATGTCAATGATGGAAACTGTGATACTATTTCAAGATTCTTTGATTAATATATATATATATATATATATATATATATATATATATATATATATATATATATATATATATATATATATATATATATATTTACATATTGCCCCTTTTTTACATTTGAGCCTCTGCCTCTGAAGAACTCTCTGCACGGCCCTGGTCCAGAATATCAGTTAATCACCTCTGTCAGATTTTACCAAGACTGACGAGTTTGTGAAAGAAATCGTAAACCCGGCTGGTGCGAGACTCTAAATGTTATCGGAATCTTGATTACTGAGTATAACACAATATAAACGATTTAAATTGAAAGATAAAATATGAATCTAAAGTTAATGATTAACAAAATCATTTAAAACATTTTTCATTAATGGAGTCAGATGAAACAAAGAGGTAAATGCATACAAAGAAATGTATTTAAATCCTGTTTTGTTGTGTAAAAGGAAAGACAGTGACACGCAGATACACCTTCCCTGAGCTATTGGAGACCGGTATTGGACCTGTGGGCTTACAGACTGTTAATTAAAAAAGGTGCGCATGACTTAAGCCACTCAACGTTTTGTTTCTTTATTCTTGTAACAAATTCTACATGCAATGCAAGTATAGATATAGTGAATGCCATTAATAATAAAAACACATAAATTCCATCTTTTGATTTATCAGAATATCAAACTATTTACATGAAAGTGATCTGAACATGAACTTTGATCACTTAGGAAACTTTGGGCAACACTTTTTCTCATGTCTCAGTAGATTAGAGGAGCAGCTGAAACTCTTCCCACATGAAGAGCACTTGTACGGCTTCTCTCCAGTGTGAACTCTCAAGTGTTTTTTTAAGTGGCCTGATGTTCTGAAGGTCTTCTCACAGTCAAAGCACATATAAGGTCTCACACCAGTATGAATGCGCTCATGCACTTTTAAAGTGGTCAGTTGTGAAAAACTCTTTCCACAAAAAGAGCAAACGTGAGGCTTCACATCAGTATGAACTTTACGGTGTTTTCTTAAGTCTGATGCCACAACAAATGCTTTCTCACACTGATCACAGCTGAATGATCTCACTCCAGAGTGACGGTGCAGATGATCATCGAGATTGCTTTTCTGTCTGAAACTCTTTCCACACTGAGAGCATGTGAACGGTTTCTCTCCAGTGTGAATCCTCATGTGCACATTTAGGTTTTCTTTACGTCTGAAACTCGTTCCACACTGAGAGCAGGTGAAAGATCCTTTGACTCCAGATTTTCCAGCTTGTTTCTGTGTGAAATTCTCTTCAGTCTTTGAAGCGACTGTGTTTCCATCTTCATTTGTGAGATGATGAGGTTTCTGCTGTTTGTCTTCATTCACTTCCACTGGGTCTAAAATCAATATATTCAATAAAAAAGGAACAAATGAGAAACAAAAAGAAATATGGTTCAATTTCAATTTAGCACAAATCCAGTTTACTACTGAGTCTAATAAACTCAGCAAAAAAGAAACATCCCCTTTTCAGGATACTGTATTTAAAAGATAATTTTGTAAAATCCAGCTTTACAGATCCTTATTGGACAGTGTTTAACCACTTACACCCCTGAAGGTATTTTCTAAATTCCACATCTAAGTGACATGCTTAAAAGTAAAGGCTTGTAGCTCTACAAAAAACAAAACAAGAAATATACAAGTGCATGGTCTTATTTGATAGAAAACCTGTCAAATTTTGAAAAATATATATGTTGATCATGTTTGGAAGTTCTTATGTTACATCACTGCTGAGAAACCCTCAGAAAAAGTGATGCAATTTATTGATTTGTTTGGTTATTATTGATTGACATTCTGACTAGTATAAAGTCTTTATCAAGTTTGGACTTTGCAAAATCATATTAACTACATCTGAGCCAAAGTTTGGGTTGATATCTCACATCAATCAAAAGTTATGGCATTTGGAACCAAGGTAGCCTTTTTCCAAAAGTCCAAAAACCTCTATAAACGAGATCTGAGTGTTTTACTGAACAGAAAAACTACTTACATGTGTAAACGCCACAGTATTTTTATTTATTTATAATTACATAAAATAAGTAACAAGTGATAAGATCCTGGTCGATGAGTGATGATTCTTCAGCACAATTTCAGCGTGTTCTCCTATTCTACGTTGCACGGTAAATCAAGACCTGTCAGGGAGATCAGCCCAATCCAAGAGCGTCCAGCGTTAAGAGAGTGTCCGATTGCTCTCTACACATCGTCCCTGCCCACTTTACATTTGACCATTTTAATAGGATAGACAGTTGAATAGGAATCCAACCTCATTATACTTAATAAATATATTTGCTTCTTCTTAGCCTAAGTGTTCCTGCAACTGAGTATTCTCGTCTCCGGCGTGATGACTCAGATCTTTCGAATATTCCGATCTAATATGACCCCTGACCTGTAAAGTTGCCAGAATAATAATCATACGCTGTTTGTAAATTGGCCAGAGGAGAACTGGCACCCCGACTGAGCCTGGTTTCTCCCAAGGTTTATTTTTCTCCATTATGCCCCTGATGGAGTTTTGGTTTCCTTGCCACTGTCGCCTTTGGCTTGGCTTGCTCAGTTGGGGACACTACATTTTCATTTCATTTCATTTCAGTTTTGATGCCCTTTAGAAGTTTTGACATGCTCTGACATTTGTGGGGTTTTTTTCAGTTGCTTATAAACACATTAATGGCAAAAGTGTAATTTCACTGTATTCAGCAAAAACTGGGCTACCAGAATATGTGAGCAACTTGTATGTACATGCTTGTATTTTTGAGAGAAAAATGTTTATGCAAAAATTGTTTTAAAATTAAGGCCTCAAAACACACAATAGATATCTGTCCCCAAGACTTTTGACTCCTGTCTGTATTTGCATAGAGTTTTTTCTTTATACTGATGTGAGAATCATTGAGCCTACTCATTCATATAAAACAATACACTGATTTAAAATTTGTAAGACAGTTTCTCTTCACAAAGCCAATATGCGAGGAGGCGTGATATCTAATGAATAATGATGAGATAGCACCTGAGATAACAAAGGACTCGCATTAATAAGCTGCATAATGAATGAGCTTCAGGTAGGCCTTTGTGACAGAGAGCAACAGAGCAAAGGAAATATATATTTTTTTGTAGTTTATTTTATTTGGAATGTAATCAACAAAGGCCTATTATATTTTAAATGATCAGAAGATTTGACTACACAGCAAAAAATGCTCTTCTTATTTGGTATTTTTTCTTGTTTCCAGTCCAAATATTTAAAATTCTTAAATCTGTTATGATCCTGGGCTTCTCTTTTTTCTCTCTCTGTCTCCCTCTTGTGGTCACCCTCGCACTCACGCTCTCACTTTCACGTTACGCTCTCTTAGCCTCTTCATTGCTCATTACCTGTTACAGCTGTTTCTCCTTCTCGTTCTAATTCCCCCACCTGCTTCCCCTTTTCCCTTGATTATCTCAGCTTCTTATTCTCTCCACTTTTCCTGTCTTATTGTCGGATTATTGTTTCACGTTTCTACAGAGAGGCTCGTACTTTCATTCTGACCTATCCTGTCCAGCCTGTCTATATTCATTGTTACCTGTTGATCTTGTGAGTTACCCGCTGCCTAAAGACTGTGTGTTACAGCTGTGCCTGTTTGCAGAGTACCTGTTCGGAGTCTGTTTGTGGCTGTGTGCTTTCTCTACCACAGAGGTTGTTCCCTTAACGACGAGTGGCGTCTGGGACCCGGCCTTCGTCCTCTCTGTGCACTAAGCGATTTCTGATCTTTTCTGTTCTGTTTATTATTAAGGACTATTTCTGTTGTCGAATAAAGAACTGTTTATTGCACTCCTCCCTGGTCTTCCATCTTCCTACATCTTCATAACAGAATAATCCGACCACTAGGATGGACCAGGCGGGTGGCGATCACTTTTTCAACGCCGTCAGGCTCCAGGGTGTCCTGTTGGGCAAGCATGAACAGGACTTATACGTCATGAGGCTTGCCGTGGAGTCTTTGACCGTCCAGCTCTTAGATCTGACCCAGCAGCTCCACCACTTTCGTCAGGAGGACACGAGTTCGGCTGGTCGGCGCGATTCACCAGAGCTGCGCATTAACAACCCACCATGCTATCTGGGTGAGCCAACACAGTGTCGCTCTTTCCTCACCCAGTGCGAGGTTGTGTTTTCTCTTCAGCCTTCGAACTTTGCCGAGGAACGGTCTAAGGTGGCCTACGTGATCTCGCTTCTCGACGGACGGGCTCGAGAGTGGGCGGCGGCAAACTGGGCGGCGGAGGCTGACTGTATCCAGAGGTTTTCACTGTTCAAGGCGGAGATGATCCGTGTATTTGACCGTTCTGCTCACGGAAATTAGGCGTCTCGTCTTCTGTCCATTCTGCGCCAGGGGAGAGGGTCAGTCACTGATTACTCGATTGAGTTTCGCACTCTGGCCGCCACCAGTGGATGGAACGGTCCAGCTCTTCTGGCCCGCTTCCTCGAGGGACTAAACTCTGAGGTTAAGGACGAGGTGTTTGCCCGGGAGGTTCCGGACAACCTTGATTCTCTGATCGAGCTGGCGCTGCGCATCGAGACTCGGTTTGAGGTGCGACGAAGGGCTCGCAGAATGGAGGCTTCGCTGTTGTCCTCCGCTGCACCTAGAGAGACCTTACAGCCAGTTTCCATGGATCCGGAGCCGATGCAACTAGGGGGTCTACATATATCGATCCCGGAACGTCAACGCCGGATTATGAACCGCCTGTGTATGTACTGTGCTGCCGCCGGTCATTTTGTCTCCAGGTGTCCGGTAAAAGACAACGCTCGTCAGTAGGCGGAGGGCTACTGACGAGCGCTACTTCATGTGTCTCTCCTTCTAAGTCCTGCACTTTTCTTCCTGTGCACCTCCGCTGGCCGGGATCGTCAGTTTCGTGCTCGGCATTAATTGACTCTGGGGCGGAGGGGAACTTCTTTGATGAGTCTTGGGCTCTGGAGCAAGGTATTCCCCTCGTTGACTTACAGGATTCTACTCCACTGTTCGCCCTCGATGGTAGCGCCCTTCCTAGGGTGCAGAAGATAACTTCTCCATTGACTCTTACTGTCTCAGGAAATCAGAGAGAGACTATTTCTTTTCTTGTTTTCCATTCCCCTTTTTCCCCTGTGGTTTTGGGTCATCCTTGGTTAGTCCTCCATAATCCCCAGCTTAACTGGGCGGAGGGGTCTATTTTATCATGGAAGTTGTCATGTCATGTTGATTGTTTGTCTTCTGCTGTTCCCCCTGTCTCGTCTGTTTCTGTTTTTCAGGAGGAGCCGGGCGATCTGTCTGGGGTTCCGGAGGAATATCACGATTTGCGGGAGGTATTCAGCCGTTCCCGGGCCACTTCTCTCCCCCCTCATCGTCCGTATGATTGCTGTATAGATCTTCTCCCGGGGACCACACCTCCTCGGGGAAGACTATACTCGTTATCAGCTCCCGAACATGAGGCGCTTGAGAATTATCTTTCTGACGCGCTTAACGCTGGGACCATAGTTCCCTCGTCCTCTCCCGCTGGGGCCGGTTTCTTCTTTGTCAAGAAGAAGGACGGTTCTCTTCGCCCCTGTATAGACTACCGAGGTCTGAATGACATCACTCAAGAACCGTTACCCATTGCCACTGATGTCATCAGCTTTCGAGCTCTTGCAGGGGGCCAGGTTTTTTACTAAGCTCGATTTACGTAACGCCTACCACCTTGTGCGTATAAGGGAGGGGTACGAGTGGAAGACCGCGTTTAACACACCCCTCAGGCACTTCGAGTATCGAGTCCTTCCCTTCGGGTTAGTAAACGCCCCCACGTTTTTTCAGGCCTTAGTTAATGACGTCCTACGGGACATGCTAAATGTGTTCGTCTTCGTTTACCTTAACGATATTTTGATTTTTTCGCCGTCACTCCATGTGCACGTCCAACAGGTCCGTCGTGTTCTCCAACGGCTTATGGAGAATCGTCTCTATGTGAAGGCTGAGAAGTGTTCCTTCCATGCCTCCTCAGTTACATTCTTGGGTTCGGTCATCTCGACAGAGGGGATAAGTATGGACCCGGCTAAGGTCCAGGCAGTCACGGACTGGCCGGTACCCGAGTCTCGCCTAGTGCTCCAACGTTTTCTGGGGTTCGCAAACTTTTACCGTCGCTTCATTACTGGCTTTAGTAAAGTGGCCGCACCGCTTACCGCCCTAACTTCTACCAAGTCTCAGTTTCGGTGTTCAGAGGCTGCCCAATCTGCTTTTGGGTTTTAAAGTCCCGGTTTACTACTGCTCCGATTCTTCAGAGTCCCGACTTCTCTATACAGTTTTTCGTCGAGGTCGACGCTTCGGAGGTGGGGGTCGGGGCTGTTCTTTCCCAGCGGTCCGCCGTTGACGGAACGATACACCCTTGCGCTTTTTTTTCTCACCGTCTTTCTCCCGCTGAGCGGAATTATGACGTGGGCAACCGCGATTTGCTCGCCATTCGCCTAGCGTTAGGCGAGGGGCGACAATGGTTGGAGGGGGCTCCCGTTCCGTTTCTGGTTTGGACTGATCACCGTAACTTAGAGTACATCCGTAAGGCTAAGAGACTCAACGCTCGTCAAGCTCGCTGGGCTCTGTTTTTTACCCGGTTTGATTTCACGATCTCTTATCGTCCGGGTTCCAAGAATGTCAAACCCGACGCTTTATCTCGGCTCTATGAGTCATCCTCACCCGCCGAGCCAGAGGAGATTTTTCCCTCGGGTCGGGTGGTTGGCGCGTCCGTCTGGGGTATAGAGAGGCTGGTTAAGCGCTCTCTAGCCCAGGTCACGATTCCGTGCGGAGTTCCTAAGGGACGTCTATTCGTTCCCGAACCCATACGACAAGCTGTGCTTAAATGGGGCCACACGTCTAAATTAACTGCCCATCCTGGCGTCCGGGGCACCCTCGCTTTTATCCGCCAGCGCTTCTGGTGGCCCTCGTTGGAGTGCGACGTGCGAGGGTTCGTTTCATCCTGCGGGACGTGCGCCCAGACCAAGGTGGGCAATTCTACCCCTACCGGTGCCATCACGACCGTGGTCTCATTTAGCCTTAGATTTCATCACAGGGCTTCCTTCGTCGGCTGGTAACACCGTTATTCTCACCGTAGTAGAACGTTTCTCTAAATCGGCACATTTTATTCCGCTTGCTAAACTTCCCTCGGCCAAGGAGACCGCCCAGGTCATGATAGATCAGGTTTTTAGATTGCATGGGTTACCCTCTGACGTAGTGTCGGATAGGGGTCCTCAGTTCTCGTCCCAGTTTTGGGGAGAGTTCTGTCGTCTGATTGGGGCTTCCATCAGTCTCTCGTCCGGGTATCATTCCCAGACTAACGGCCAAGCTGAGCGAACCAATCAGATCATCGCCCGCATTCTGCGCAGTTTTACGCACCAGAATCCCACGTCCTGGTCTCAACATCTTTCCTGGGCCGAGTTTGCCCATAATTCGCTTCCGTCTTCTGCCACCGGGCTTTCCCCGTTCCAATGTTGCCTTGGTTACCAGCCACCGCTGTTTACATCCCAGGACTCTGAATCTAACGTTCCGTCCGTTCAGGCTTTTGTTAGTCGCTGTAAGCGGTTCGCCCTTTGTCGAGCTAGAAGACGCACCACAGAATTAAGAGTCCTCGCTACGTTTGCGGTCAGAGAGTATGGTTATCTACGTCCAACTTACCCCTCCAGTCCGAGTCACGCAAGTTGTCACCCCGTTTTATTGGACCATTTCCCATTGCTAAGGTCATTAGTCCCGCCGCTGTGAGACTTCACCTTCCACCCAAGTTACGCCGGATTCATCCTGTATTCCACGTTTCCTGCGTTAAAACAGCCTTGCGCCCTCCCTCCGCCCAGTTCGCGCTCCTAGTCTTGTTAATGATTCCCCTATTTACAGGGTTCGTCACATTCTTGACATGCGTCGTCGGGGGCGCGGTCAGCAGTACCTTGTCGATTGGGAGGGTTACGGTCCTGAGGAGAGAAGCTGGGTTCCCTCCCGGGACGTCCTGGATCCCTCGCTTATCGCGGACTTTCTCCGGTCCCGCCAGGGCCCTTCTGGAGCGCCGGGTGGCGCTCGTTGAGAGAGGGGTACTGTTATGATCCTGGGCTTCTCTTTTCTCTCTCTCTGTCTCCCTCTTGTGGTCACCCTCGCACTCACGCTCTCACTTTCATGTTACGCTCTCTTAGCCTCTTCATTGCTCATTACCTGTTACAGCTGTTTCTCCTTCCCATTCTAATTCCCCCACCTGCTTCCCCTTTTCCCTTGATTATCTGAGCTTCTTATTCTCTCCACTTTTCCTGTCTTATTGTCGGATTATTGTTTCACGTTTCTACAGAGAGGCTCGTACTTTCATTCTGTCCTATCCTGTCCAGCCTGTCTATATTCATTGTTACCTGTTGATCTCGTGAGTTACCCGCTGCCTAAAGACTGTGTGTTACAGCTGTGCCTGTTTGCAGAGTACCTGTTCGGAGTCTGTTTGTGGCTGTGTTCCTTCTCTACCACAGAGGTTGTTCTCTTAACGACGAGTGGCGTCTGGGACCCGGCCTTCGTCCTCTCTGTGCACTAAGCGATTTCTGATCTTTTCTGTTCTGTTTATTATTAAGGACTATTTCTGTTGTCGAATAAAGAACTGTTTATTGCACTCCTCCCTGGTCTTCCATCTTCCTACATCTTCATAACAAAATCAAGATTAATTTACTAGATAAGTACAAATTCTGGGGGGAAAATCAAAGTGTTTTTGCTTAGTTAGATAACTTTTTTGTCCCAAGGGGAAATTCTGCTTAGGCACAGTGCAGAGTTGCTTCATAAAGGTAGACCAGATAACTTAAAACAATCTATATTCTCTGCCACAACAATTTATGATTTATTAAACTATAATTTATGATTTATTACATTTATGTTTTAAATAACCTTATGTGATCTCATTTGGCTTTGGATCAAAAAATCAGACAGAAAATATATTTTACAATATTCTGCATTGCATTATAATTCAAAATTGCTTTATTTTAAAACTTAAAACAATCTATATTCTCTGCCACAACAATTTATGATTTATTAAACTATAATTTATGATTTATTACATTTATGTTTTAAATAACCTTATGTGATCTCATTTGGCTTTGGATCAAAAAATCAGACAGAAAATATATTTTACAATATTCTGCATTGCATTGTAATTCAAAATTGCTTTATTGGCATGAATGTAAATCATACAATATTGCCGAAGCTAGGAATATATGAACATAAATGATAATACATATATGAACATAAATAAATATTATTATAAATATTATGAGCATTATAAATATAATCTATTATGAAAACACCCAACATGGTATAAATAACACAGATAAGCCATATATTGTCGCGATTGTGTGAGTGATAGTTTCGCTTTTGAGCTGAGCCATTGACAGGCTGTTGCCTTGATTGTTTGGGCGAATTACAAAGGTGGACAGAACATATATAAGCTCAGGTCGGTCAGTTAGTTGCTAGGAGAAACGCGCAGAGAGTGAAGGAGGCATTGAAGCCGTGTGTAAGTGTTTTTTCTAATTACTCAGTTTGCTGGATTTGCTCAGCGTATTACACGCTATCAAGTGGATACATTTAGATTCTGTAGTTATTTTTCGATTTATAATTTTACTGGTTAAGATAATTGTATTTGAATTATAACCAGTGCTGTTTTTGCCGGCCGCACTCAATTATTATTCGTCGATTATTATGAGTGATAGTTTCGCTTTTGAGCTGAGCCATTGACAGCCTTGATTGTTTGGGCGAATTACAAAAGCGTCTTCACCTGTTCTGAATGTAGTGATTAGCATCTATTCAATACGCTCGTTAACGCTGGTGCGGAAGCGTCAGCGGGAGTGTTCAGCCTCCTCGTGTGAAGACCGAAGAGTGTAAAGACCATTCGACTCTACTCTGCGCGACTCCACTCGAGCAAGGACACCGACAAGGCACTTAATAGCTTTCCTTCTACTTTGTCCACTTTGTGTTTTCATCTGTTTATTTCTCTAACCCGTATTCACTATGTGCTTCCAAATTGCTACTATTACCACATACACCCGTAAATCATGCTCAGTACATTCTAGAAGCCGTAATCCTAATAATCTGCGAAGTGTACCTATTTCCTCAGCTACATTAATGTCCATTCCAATTGGTCTGTGGAATTGCCAGTCTGCTGTAAACAAAGCAGACTTTATTCCATCTATTTCCACTCATTCACATCTCAGTCTCATGGCTCTAACTGAAACCTGGATCAAACCAGAAGACACTGCCAATCCTGCAGCTCTCTCAAATAATTTCACTTTTTCACACACCCCTCGCCCGATTGGGAGGGGTGGAGGTACTGGTTTGCTCATCTCAAATGATTGGAAATTTGAGCCCATTCCTTCTCTATCTGGCAACTGCTCATTTGAATCACACTCAATCACTATCACTCATCCAGCTAAAATCCATGTTGTAGTTATTTATCGCCCTCCAGGTCAACTGGGTAACTTCTTGTATGATTTGGATATTTTACTCTCTCACTTCCCTGAGGATAGCACTCCTCTGGTACTGCTTGGTGACTTCAACATCCACCTTGGTAAACCCCAGGCTGCTGACTTCACCACTCTTCTGACCTCATTTGACCTTAAGCGAGTATCCACTACAGCTACTCACAAATCAGGTAACCATCTGGACCTTATCTACACACGCTACTGCTCCACAGACAACACTTTAGTTACTCCACTGCACACCTCAGATCACTTTCTCATCACTCTTAACCTCATACTGACTCCTGACACAACACACACTTCTCCACAGATCACCTTTCGGCGTAATCTACGCTCGCTCTCTCCCTCCCGTCTATCCACTATGGTTTCATCCTCACTCCCTCCACCTGCTCAGTTCTCAGCACTAGACACTAACAGTGCTACCTGCACTCTTTGCTCCACTCTAACATCTTGCTTAGACAACTTCTGTCCCCTTTCATCCAGGCCAGCCCGCACCACCCCCTCTGCCCCCTGGCTGTCTGATGTTCTCTGCGAACATCGCTCTGCAGGGTTTTTCCTACATTTAAATTTTTTTGGCGGCCGCCAAAATCAAAAGGTCGGAAGACCGAATCCATGTTGCACGTGGCGCTATCAGACGTGACGCTATCAGACATGGCGCTATCAGATGATGTTTTCCTTTCATTACCGTTGGGTGTGAAATGCGCTCAAAAAACATTGACTGATTCTCTGACCAGCTGACATAAACCATACTTTCAATAAACGGGAAACAAATCCTATCCGGTTATGAAGTGTTTTCTGTGTGTTTACAAATCTTTTGCGATGTTCTAACAGACGGGATTCACACACAATGCGCCTGCTAATGTCCGATTCGCGACCTAATGACTCCTTTGAACCGAATCATTTCAACGACTGGTTAGAACAACTGATCTGTCCAACACTGAACTAACAAATCAGTTTAATCATTTACTCAGAACACCTGAAATGAGAACACAAGTGTGCTTACACAATTTAGCAAGAGTGGGTGTAAGAGTTAGTTTTAATTATCCACAGTCTTTCAGCTTATTTATGTTCATAATGTGTATGTCACAGACACGTCAGGTTCCACCCTCCACCAATCACAGCGCACTCCTTCCCCAGATAACTGATCACCATCACCTGCACCTCATCACCACACTCATCACCAGCACTACAAGACTCACAACCACACAGCACTCCACGTCCGGTCTCGTTCGCATATACTTCAGGCTATGCTTACCTCAAGGACTCTACTACTGATACTTACCTGTCTCCAGCGTGTCTCCTTCCTTCCGTGTTCCTTGTCTGCTGTGTGGGTGTGTTCCTGTCCGTCCCTCAGTACTCCAGCGATCTACAGTCTCCAACGATCTCCAGTCTCCAGCGACCTCCAGGCTCCAGCGTCCTTCCATCTACAAAACGAAAGACAGTAACTCTCTCTCTCTCGTATCACCTTCTAATCTACCAACAACCGGTTTACTCACCTGCTCCACAACACCTGCTCTACTGTGGTCTAATAAACTACCCTTACCTGTTAACATCTGTGTCTGCCTCCTGTGTACTTGTAACAGAAGACCGGACCTTACCGAAGACCCAGTATGAGCCAACCGGATCCATTCCAGGAATTGGTAGATGCGCTTCGGCGTACATTTCCTCCACAACCCACTCCAGTTACTGTTCATTCACCTGCACCAGCGAACACTAACCCATCTGTCAACAACCCTCCTTCACTACCTCCGTATGCTAGTCCCATGGCCAAACCGGCGCACTACTCAGGATCGGCGGAGAATTGCAGCGGCTTCCTGCTGCAATGCACACTGGTCCTGGAGATGCAGCCGCACTTGTACCCGAGCGACACTTCCAAGATCGCCTTCATTATCTCTCAGCTCAGCGGCAAAGCATTAATGTGGGCCGATTCCATCTGGTCACAACAGGGTGCGGTAACGCAATCATACGCAGCATTTATTTCCCACTTCCGGGAAGTGTTTGGAAAACCGATCACAGATTCTTCAGCTGGTGAGAAACTTTATAATGTAAAACAGGGATCCATGTCTATT
This sequence comes from Gobio gobio, assembly GCF_949357685.1. NCBI lineage: Eukaryota > Metazoa > Chordata > Actinopteri > Cypriniformes > Gobionidae > Gobio > Gobio gobio. Next base: position 67,202 of record NW_027645601.1, on the reverse strand, counting down.
TACGATTATGCTTTGCAATTCAGAACGCTTGCAGCAGTCAGCGGATGGAATGAACAGGCGCTGATAACAACATTTCGGCAAGGATTGGAACCTCGGGTACGGCTGCATCTCGCTGCATGCGAGGACTCCATCGGCCTTGAGAAGTTCATCCAGCATTCCATTCGCTGCGCCACTCGCATGCAGGCGTGCATCCAAGAGCACCAGGACCAGTATCCCTTCAACGTGCCCTTCCGCCGATCCGAACCCGTCAGCACCCCAGAACCAGCCCACGAACCCATGGAGTTAGAGAACTCCCGACTAACCCCTGAAGAACGCCGCCGTCGGCTGACCCAACGTCTCTGCCTGTATTGTGGTGAGCCTGGGCATGTCATAGCTGCATGCCCCACACGACCTCCGCGACCCATGGTGAGTGCCATTATTCCTGCTGATCATAAAATGAAACCACTCACCACTGTCGTCACCCTTACTGCCGCTAATGTCTCCCTTTCAGTGGTCGCGCTCCTCGACTCGGGGTCAGCCGGCAACTTCCTCTCCGGTGCCATCTGCCGCCAGTTACGCCTCAAGACCACTCCGTCTCCGACCACCTACAGGATCAGCTCAATAACCGGAAGACCCCTCAGTCGCAAGCACGTCCGTACCGTGGCTGGACCAGTCACTCTCCAAGTAGGGCTTTTACACCGGGAAGAGGCTCACATGCTGGTTCTGGAGGATTCGACTGCTGACGTGGTTCTGGGGCGCCCCTGGTTGGAGCAGCACAACCCTACCATCTCCTGGAAGACGGGCGAAATCCTGAAGTGGGGCGACACTTGCTTCTCTCAATGTCTAACTGAACTTCCTCTTCCATCCTCGTCTCTGCCTGATCTGACTCTCTGTGCCACATCCATCGAAAGTCCAGTTGAACAACGCTCTGTCGATGTCCCCAAGTGTTACGCCCCCTTCAGCGATGTCTTCTGCCCGCAACGGGCTTCCAAGCTGCCTCCACACCGGCCATGGGACTGTGCCATCGACCTGCTTCCGGGTGAACCAATACCAAGGGGTAAGATATACCCACTATCCATCCCGGAAGAGAAGGCCATGGAGGAATACATCCAGGAAGCCCTCGCCCAAGGTTACATCAGGCCGTCTACTTCCCCTGCTGCATCCAGCTTCTTCTTTGTGGCAAAAAAGGACGGAGGCTTGCGGCCATGCATCGATTATTGTTCCCTCAACAAAATCACTGTTAAGTTCCGGTATCCCCTTCCTCTCGTCCCAGCAGCCCTCGAACATCTCCGTGGTGCCACTGTGTTCACCAAGTTGGACCTCCGCAGCGCGTACAATCTCATCCGGATACGTGAGGGGGACGAGTGGAAGACTGCCTTTATTACCCCTACTGGACACTATGAATACCTCGTCATGCCGTATGGATTGGTAAACGCCCCCTCTCCGAAGGTCGGAAGACCGAATCCATGTTGCACGTGGCGCTATCAGATGTGGCGCTATCAGACGTGGCGCTATCAGACGATGTTTTCACCTTCCACCCACTCTTGCTAAATTGTGTAAGCACACTTGTGTTCTCATTTCAGGTGTTCTGAGTAAATTATTAAACTGATTCGTTAGTTCAGTGTAGTAAAATAAATAGCCTATAAATCACTTTTGGTGACTGGAGTGAGGTGAACCCAGAACAAAGTTGTTATTAGCTAGCTGATAATTTTATGAAATTGTATATGGCAGAAAATTAGGCTATTTGTTCATTTTTTTAATATTGATATGATTATATACCAAAACAATTATCAGTAAATAGTGTAAAAATGAGGAACAAAAACAAACATCAAGGTATCCCACATGGAAAAATACTATAGTATATTATAGTAAAATTACTAGTGTTTTTGAACCATACTATAGTAAAGATACTACATTAAATTGTAGTATATTATAGTATTTACTACACTTTGTTAATTTACTGTAGTATATTTACTATAGTACGGTTCAAAAACACTATAGTGTTTACTAGAGTAATTTTACTATAATATACTATAGTATTTTTTCATGTGGGATCAAAATAAGATAAGCTAAAGTTACAAACTTTCTTTGAATTTATTTAAAATGTATTGTCAGTATTGTGCTTGCAGATCACTTGGGTAGGGTACTTTTTTACTGTGCGTGCGTGTGTGTGTATGGATGACTGTCAGCCACCACCGAAGACCATTTTTGACCCAGGAAAAACCCTGGCTCTGGACTCCGGGCGGCAGAGAGGAAGTGGCGCAAAACTAAAAACGCTACTGACCTAACCCTGTATCAGTCTCTTCTCGCTTCTTTCTCTACTAATGTCTCCACTGATAAAACTACATACTACCACAACAAAATCAACAACTGCTCTGACTCTCGTGCACTTTTCAAAACATTCTCTTCGCTCCTTTGTCCCCCCCCCCCTCCTTCATCAACTCTTACTGCTGATGACTTGGCATAATTTTTCACAAACAAAACCTCCTCCATCAGCAGCCAATTCTCCACACCACAAACCGACACGCACATCTCAACAACCATCACACACACGCTCCCCTCCTTCTCTCTGCTCTCTGAAGCAGATGTCTCCAAACTCATCCTTTCCAATCATCCCACTACCTGTCCGCTTGATCCTATCCCCACCCACCTCCTTCAGGCCATTTCTTCTTCTGTTACTCCTGCACTCACTCACATTGTCAACACCTCTCTTCACACCGGGACCTTCCCCACAGCATTTAAGCAGGCTCGGGTAACCCCACTGCTTAAGAAACCCTCTCTGAACCCAGCACTTTTAGAAAACTACAGACCGTATCCCTTCTGCCTTTCATTGCAAAGACACTTGAGCGAGTGGTGTTTAACCAGCTCTCCACGTTTCTTGAACAGAACAACCTCCTGGACATCAACCAATCCGGCTTCAAAAGCAGCCACTCAACTGAGACTGCCCTGCTCTCGGTTACGGAGACACTGAGACAGGCAAGAGCAGCTTCCAAATCCACAGTACTTATCTTACTGGATTTGTCTGCTGCTTTTGACACAGTTAACCACCAGATCCTCCTGTCAACTCTCATGAAGATGGGCATCTCAGGAACTGCTCTCCAGGGGTTCAAGTCTTACCTCTCAGGTAGGTCCTTCAGGGTGTCATGGAGCGGTGAAGTGTCTAAGTCACATCATCTAGCTACTGGAGTTCCCCAGGGCTCAGTGCTTGGACCACTCCTCTTCTCCATCTACATGTCATCACTGGGATCTGTCATTCAGAAACAGGGCTTTTCCTATCACTGCTATGCCGACGACACTCAACTCAACTTCTCATTTCAACCAGATGATCCCACGGTTGGTGTGCGTATCGCTGCCTGTCTAACAGACATTTCTGCCTGGATGAAGGAGCATCACCTGCAACTCAACCTTGCAAAGACAGAACTGCTTGTGGTCTCTGCCAACCCAGCACTTCACCACAATCTCTCCATTCAGCTAGGATCATCAACCATAACTCCGTCCAGGACAGCCAGGAACCTTGGAGTTGTAATTTATGATCAGCTAAAATTCACTGACCACATCATTGCAACAACCCGGTCCTGCAGATTTGCTTTTTACAACATTAGGAAGATTAGACCCTTCCTATCAGAGCAGGCCACACAACTCCTGGTCCAAGCTCTTGTTCTCTCCAGACTGGACTACTGTAATGCTCATCTAGTGGGCCTTCCGGCATGCACTATCAAACCCTTGCAACTGATCCAGAATGCAGCGCCGATGGTGTTCTTTAATGAGCCGAAGAGAGCGCACGTCACGCCCCTCTTCATCAGTCTGCACTGGCTACCAATAGCCGCTCGCATCAAATTCAAGGCACAGGTGCTCGCCTTCAAAGCAACCACTGGCTCTGCACCAATATACCTAAACTCGCTCGTTCAGACTTACACACCCTCCAGGAACTTACGTTCTGCCAGTGAACGACGCCTCGTGGTGCCATTCCAAAGAGACATGAAATCGCTCTCACGGACCTTTTCCTGGACCGTTCCCACCTGGTGGAATGACCTGCCTATCTCAATTTGTGCGGCCGAGTCTGTAGCCAGGGTTTTTCCTGCATAGAGAATTATGAGGCGGCCGCCTCCGTCAAATTTCGTGCCGCCTCTGTTTGTCGACAAAATTCAGACAGGCAATCACTTGCTCAGATTAGGCCTGTCGTGATAATTAAATAATCATCAGAAATATATATCGTCACATGATCCTTCAGCAATCATTATTATATTATGATTTGCTGGTACAAGGTCATCTAAAGCCATTCCATAGCTGAATGTGAGGAACAGAATAATATTTACATCGTTTTGTTAAAGTTCACGGAAACTCATCTTCCCTGTGCTGTAGCTGTCAATCATTCTCCATTCAGCATTCAAACTGCCCGTCGCGTTCGGTTACAACAGTCAGCAACAGCACGGTAAAACTCTCTCCAAGATGATATATTCATTATAATAGTTGATCTGTAGATAAAGGGCTGTTTGCATAAAATGACTTTATCTTGCTGGAGTTAATCTAGCGGTTTCTGAACTATGTTGTACTCGCTACCGGGTGACAACACAAGGGCTATTAATTAGCATCACACGCACAATAACTGGAATTTAAAGCTGTGGGAGGCGTAGCGTCCCGGTGTGGGGGAACAGTCAGCAGCTGCGTCATGACAGAGGAGACCAGGGAAGGACGCACGCTCCACTGGGGTCTGCTCTGAGAGGAGGCTGGCGAGAGAGAGGGACGAGAGCGGCGCGGCCCGGAGGCGGCGCACACTGCCATCACCGGTCTCTGGGTCCTCAGAGACAGGGACATGAGTTCTTCCCAAGCGCTGCTAGCCCGGGGGCCAGCAGCGGAAGGATTTTCCCCCGGCCCTGCTACCATCCCCTGGGAAGAACTGGAACCCATCTCTGAGTTGTCCACCTCCAGCCTGGCGTTTGGTCAGGCTGTGGAGCGGACTGGGCGTCATCCTGCAACCACCTCCCCGGCGCGGCCCAGGTGAAGGCTGCTGCTGGGGCCGGGCGGGAGGAGGGAGGGCGCCCTCCGGTGGTGAGCGGGCTGAGGCGACTGAGCCGGCGGCTGGTGCAGCCTCAGTCTGCTTTCGGGCGGCCGAGAACCGTTGGGCGCAGTTCTCAGCCGCACCGCTGAAGAGGCCAGCCTGGGATATGGGCGAGTTGAGGAGGCGGGCCCGCTCAACGTCCTCCACATCACCAGGTAAGGCCAGGTGTATCTCCCGGACCACAGCTGTTTGTGCTGAATACAGTGTAATTACACTTTTGCCATTAATGTGTTTATAAGCAACTGAAAAAAACACAAATGTCAGAGCATGTCAAAACTTCTAAAGGGCCCCAAAAGAGCTCAGACTCCAGAGGGTTAAAATACTTGAAGGAAACAACTCACTTTCAGCAGTTATTGTCCATGGGTCGTAACATTTCTTACAGATTTCTGTTTGTTATAACTGTTACATCAGATAGATAAATTAGCACAGTAGGCCTACATTAGCCTACATTTATTTGAATGTGATTGTGTGTGTGAATTAGCGTCTCTATTAAGTGTCGAGTGTGTCACAATATATCAGCGCAGTATAGCTCAATATAATGACACACATCCGATGGCCTAAAATCGCTTCAATTTTCAAACGGGCAGGCATTAAAACACATACAATTGACAAAGTTTTGTGAGGACGCAAGTGAAAGTGATCTGGCCTCAGGGTGTGTACTGTCAGAGACTCGACACACCTCGGCTCTGTGTCACAGCTTCAGCCGTCTGTGTGTGTGTGTATCAGCGCATATAAGAACAACTATTAACTTATCTGTATAAACTGTGTAAAACATGCAATTACCATAGTAATTCTGAGCATCCAGATTGTATAAACAAAGATAAATACTCCTGAATTTTTCTGTGTGCCTGCAAACTGCACTTGATGTGACTGACGGGGCGGAGTCACGTGACTAAAACCGAAATAACCGACATGGGGAAATTACGTCGGTTAGAGCAGTGTTTCCCAACCTTTTTTCGGTCATGGCACCCTTTGAAAATTTTCTCCATTTTGTGGCACGATTAATCGTCCAGCCCTAACGCAAGTGTTTTGAACTGGGGGAGGTGTAACACTTTCTGCGTAAGTTGAATACGGAAGGTGGTCATTCATTGCCATTATAATGCTTGGATTAGCCAAATTTTTTTTTTATATAACTCATATTGTATTTGTCTGGAAGAAGAAAGTCATATACATCTAGGATGGCTTGAGGGTGAGTAAATCATGGGATAATTTTCATTTTTGGGTGAACTATCCCTTTAAGAAGAGATGCACTGTAGCATTTAAAGCATAATGACTGCTACTTACTGACGGCTGCTTTTGATATTGAGCCCCGCTCTGTTCAGGGACTCATTATTACATTTCTGTTCCTCGAATGTCTGTGAAATTTGTTCTCAGTTGTTGAATCGTTTTATGTTCATACAGATATTTACACATAATAAGAAATTTGCTGGAAAAAAAGCAGTTGAAAGTTTGAGGACATTTCTTTTTTTGCTGAGTTTAGGATCTAGTTTTAGATGTATTGTGATACACCAACCTTGTGATTCTTCCTCAAACTCCATCTTTACTGTCTGTAGTTTCTCCTGGAGTAATTCCTTCTGCTTGATTCTTCTTCTCCTGTGGGAAGATGGGAATATATTGTTATTATTATTAATATAATATTACTCAGGTGCAGATGTTTTACTCTAATGGTAGGGTAACATAGAGGAAGATGCCCCCTCATGAACAATGTGGATTTACTTTTAAACCGTAACATATTCAGATATAAGTGTATCATGTGCAGGATGATGATGCATCAGCCAATGTGTTATTATAGGAAATAAGAAACATTTTTTAATAAAGGTGTTATAGCAAAAAATGTCTAATTATTAAAGGGTAAGATGGCCCCTGGTGTCAGAAGCACACAAATAAACTTTACAGAATTTATCAATTACTTTTGATATAATTATTGTAATATTTATATATATTTAAAAGCATCATTAATGTAAAATACTAAATCAACTGTTCTATTTAACATATTATTTAAACAATTTAGTTGAATAATTGAATAACTGATGACAGACAAAGCAGAATCCCAGTAAAAGAGTTTCATCTGAAAGGTAAAATTATGTAATGCATGTTTATTTAATCCATATTTTATTTTAAGATATGTCATAATATTTACACAGTGAAATCAAATGTAATGATACTTAATTCTTAATTTCACAATTAATTGAATTTGTAAACGTGATTACAATTACGGGTGCCACAGTTATGTAATCATTCAATAAAATGTAATCGCAATTACAAAAAAAGTCCACTTACTGTATATTATTCTGTGTACTTAAAATAACCTGCAGAAAGAAAAAAAACACTAGTTTTTTCCCTATTGTTTTTATCTTTAGTAAAACATCACAATACCATGCATTTTTACTTGTATGTATATTTGACTTTTGAGGCTTAATGCTATATAATCGTAATTAATAATTGTACAATTTCATGGGAATAATCGACAATTATGATTTTTGTCATAATCGTGCAGCCCTAATTTCACTCAACTAACCTAAAGGTTTTAATGAAAGTGACGATGTCTGAAATATACATCTAATTCATGGAATACTGAATAATAACTCTAATAACATTAATTATATTGTTTACATTTAAAAATAATAACACAAGTAACAACAGGCCACTATAGTTTGTCTACTTTAGCTGTTATTTCTTCATGGTATTAAGTGTTTATTTTCTCAATAGTGGTGTTATTATCAGAAATGAGCTCTATATTTCTACATTAGCTATTAAACTATCAGTTCTCAGAGCAGTTCAGAGAGAAGCTGAGAGAATATTGATGAGGGTTGATCGCTGTAATCAGACATCGATTAAACGCGTGAATGTGTGCAAATAGGGCTCGGGCGTATGACGTCATTACTGTGCGTGGCGGCCATGTTGATGGCCTCATTTGCTGCTACTCGGACTACTGCGCACTGTTTATAGACGTGCTCCCTCTCAGTCGTGTGTCTTAATTTGGCGTTATTATTGGAAACCATGGTAAACCGTTGCTGCATTGTGGGGTGTAACACTAGATCACATAATCGCCATGGGAAAAAGTTCGAAAATGGATTAACTTTCCACCGCTTTCCTGCTTGGAGACGCAACCACGGAGACCAAGTATCCGAGGTAACAAAGAGTCGTCGGCTCGCTTGGATCGCGGCCGTAAGACAAACTGTTACCTGGGGATATGGTGTTGGCTGATCGCGGCTTTGACATAAAGGACAGTGTGTGGGACTTATGTGTGCCGAGGTAAAGATCCCTGCTTTCACAAAAGAACGCTGTCAGCTGATGCAAGAGATGTGGGGAGCACAAGAAAAAATGCCCACCTCCGAATTCACGTGGAAAGGGTGATTGTAACCGTCCGCAACAAGTAAACTATTTTGTCAGATAAAGTACCGATTCACATGGTGTTGCCAAGCAAGGTAGAAGACATGACATTCCTCTATAAGATTGTGTATGTATGTTGTGCTCTGACAAACATGAGCCCTAGCGTTGAAATAAAATAAATGTGCATTAAATACAGCCATAAGTGTCTGTTGCATCCATACCCACAATCTTCAAAATAAATATACTTAAATCAATATAATGTGCAAAAGCAAGAAGTGTCTCACAATCGCAATAACCGTATAATGTGCAAAAGCAAGAAGTGTCACACAATCGCAATAACCGTATAATGTGCAAAAGCAAGAAGTGTCACACAATCAGATATTTTTCAGTGTTTATTTGCAAGTAGTGCAACCCGAGAACACAGAACGGTGCAGAATGCTTCAAGGTAAAAGGTTAACGTTACATAGGCTTCATGGTCTGCAGCTCCTGAACCCATCCATTTGTGAACTGCAAATTTCATATAAATCCAAACCGTTAATAGTTCCAATTTTGTCCATATACCGGTCCCTGGCTTCCCTATTTAACGTATCCCGGTAAATTCCACATCCTTTTCGGGATTTTAACATAGTTTTTCTTTCTCCCAACTCTGCTTCTCCTCGTTCGATTTGCTGTATGTTTACATTCGCGAGGCCATCAACATGGCCACCACGTCCCAGAATGCAACGCAACGCCCGAGCCCTATTACAGACAACGGTTGCAAATCAGAGATGAAGATTTAACGAAAAAGTCCAGTTCTTGTCGAGCTAGTTCAATGCATGTAGGATATAAGTTGTCAGATTTAGATTTCTCCTGATAAAAACTGAAATAAATGTACTCACAGACGGATAAACCAGATTTACAGTTGTGATGGAGACACGATGAAACTTCACGAGGTAAAAGCTTATAGAGTCTGGACTGTGATGACGCGTTTTAACGGTTATCAGCATTGCAAAGTTTTTTTATATTTTTAATTTGTGTGAAAATAATGTCGTTATGCAAATTTATAGCAATAGACTTTGTATGATCTTAAAATAAAAAAAATAGAATAGTTAAATACTGCTGTGAGGGTGTTTCCCTTTTCACAGACTGTGATGACACGTTTAAGGTCATCAATATTGTAAACCCTGCAACGTATTTTGTATTTTCATTTAAAAAAAATTGTTATGTACATTTATAACACTAAAACTTTGTATCAAATTACAAAAACAAGTTACCGCTGCTGTGAGGGTGTTTCTAATAGTGTCTATGGGAGTGAGGGTAAAAATTGACATATTTCTCTCTTTTCACTGCCGTTATCAATCTCACTCTATTTTTTCCCTCTTTTTGAAAGTTGTGAAATCACTATTGTGGCGTTTTTCTTTTGCTATTTAAGCAAATGGGCATACAAAAAATATTGAATGTAGCTGGATGGCACAGCAGCAGGCAGTGATGCCCACAGATGGCTTCACATCACAACTGATTGATTTCATGCTTTTCAACATGTTCTTAATGCATCATATATGCACAATTAATGAGATTAACTCCTCAAAATGAACAAAACACATCCTTTCATAAATTGTTGCCATTTCTGAACTATTATTTTGACCTTAAATTATCAGACTTCACCTTTTTAGCATTTGTACGGTTTCTCTCCAGTATGAATTCTCTGGTGTGTTTTTTAGCCACTCTGGCTTTTCATTTTCATTAAAAATATATATTAAACATATTGTAGCCACACAAATGTGGTTCAGGCAACGCATAGCCTACAATTATTATTTTCACTGCATGGATATTTATAACAAAACGAAATAAAACACAACCCTGCCTATTTTCGTTTACATTAAAACAATTATTAAACATTAATATGTGGTTCAGACAATAAGTGTGCATATATATGATTATCAATGTAATAAAATTAAATATGACATAAAACAGAACCCAGTCTCTTTTTGGTAAATGTCAGTTTATGTGTGATCAATAATAGCCATTATAAAAGTATAAGTAAAAGGTATAAAAAGCTATACAATAAATAAAGCAAACAATTCAGTCAAAAAAAGTCAGCGCTAGTAGGCTAGGCTACAATGGCTTAAAAATAGCTCAAATAGCCTAAAAAATAAAGTTATGAAATTTTATTTTGCCCCCATTATAATTATAGATTCACGAGACCAAAGAACGGCCGTTAGATATAAACAAGATGAATCATATCTCGTGTTTAACCACTGCAGAGACATCAGAGCCAGTCAGAAGGATCTCACACCTCCAAAAACGCTATGAGAAAACTAGAAACACCGCTGTGTGTTGCTCTGAGACGCACAACAGTTCTGCTGTGACTTTATAGGTAATATTTTCTGAGCAAAAACAGACAGTACTGTCTAAAATATAACACAATATTAACTTCTTATTTATTGAACTGTTGTATAAAATCAATATCACATTTGCACTCTTGCTATTCAGGACAAAACCGCACTCGTGTGATTCTCGTTTCTCATGTGATATTGCTTATTGAAACCTTTTTATGACTTTGTTAATTAAAAAAAATGACTCTATGCATGTTACAAACAGAGGTGACACGGATAACAGAGGCGGGTGAAAGCAGAGTTTATTTGCAGAACCATGATGTGAGCAGATGAGGTGAGAGTCAGATATGGCAGTTCAGGTGAATGCTGGATATGAAGGTGATACGATACGTTTATTGATAGTAGAACAGCGGGACAATGAATCGAATGAGACGAGGACCAGGAGACAGGACGAGACGAGGAGACACGCAGGAGACGAAGGAGATCAGGTAAGTTGTCAGGTGAGTCTGAGGAAGCAAGCATGAGTAGTAGCATGTGCAAACGATACCGGACAGTGACGGAGTGTGAGCGTGGGGCTTAAGTGCAGGTGGTGATTGCTGTGATGATGACGTGCAGGTGTGTGTGCTCAGTACTCAGGTGATTGGGATCGTTGTGGTTGTGAGAGGGTGGAGCCTGGCGTGCTTGTAACATTACCCCCCCCCCCCCCCCCTCCACGGACATCTCCTGAGGGACGAGGACCCCGACACCGTGGTGGTCGACCTCTACCCCGAGGTGCCGGCCGGTCAGGGCGGGTAGCGTGGAATGTCTCCAGTAGGTTCGGGTCAAGGATGTCATGCCTGGGTACCCAAGATCGTTCCTCTGGGCCGTACCCCTCCCAATCCACTAGGTATTGGAGTTGACCACCACGACGAGTCCAAGATGTCCTGGACCTGGTATGCTGCGCCGTCGTCAACGAGGAGAGGAGGAGGCTCAGGGGTAACGCCAGGCTCTGGGGAAACAGAAACAGAAGGGAAGTGAGGTTTCAGGAGAGACACGTGGAAAGTGGGGTGAATCCGGTACTGAGGAGGTAACTGGAGTTTATACGTGACCGGATTGATCTGCTGCAGGATGGTGAAGGGGCCAATGAATCTGGGACTCAACTTCTTGCACTGCAGACGCAGTCTGATGTCCCGGTCAGACAGCCAGACCTTCTGCCCAACCTGGAAAGTAGGTGCTTCTGAGCGGCGAAGGTCGGCTGTCATCCTGCGTCTGCAGAGGGCCCGTTGAAGCTGATGGTGGGCTGAGTCCCAGACCCTCTCACTCTCCCGGAACCAGTAATCCACCGCAAATCTGCTCAAAGGACTTGAAAGTTAAACGAATGTGTTCAGTACAGTACAGTAGAGGTGTTTTAATGTATAATAAATGTGAAATATCATCTATAAGCACTGTGTCCGTGGACCAGTTATCTGGCGGGTCTAAATAAATGTGAAATGGGACGTCTTTGTGTTTCCAGCGGCCGTTCGGAGCAGAAGGCGCCGAATCACTTGAAAGTTAGATGACTACGTTCGGTTGAGTGTGCCCAGTACAGTAGAGGTGTTTTCATCAATAAAAACTGTGATATGGCATCTATAAACACTGTGTTAGTGGACCAGTTAACTGGAGGCTCTAAATAAATGTGAAATGGGACGTCTTTTAGTTTTTTCAAACTCTGCTGCACTGTGCTTCACTGAAACCTGGCTGAGTGAAGCCATACCGGACAACGCACTATATCTGCTGGGCTTCCAGCTGTTCCGAGCGGATCGCATCGCGGAACTAACAGGGAAAACGAGAGGTGGTGGATTGTGTTTCTACATTAACGAAAGTTGGTGTTCAGATGTAACAACGCTGAAGAAGATGTGCTCTCCTAATCTAGAGGCGCACTTCATAAACTGCAAACCTTTCTACTCGCCGCGGGAGTTTTCCTCGTTCATTCTCGTGAATGTTTACATCCCTCCAGACGAGTGTGTGAACGCGGCGTTACAACAGCTGGCTGAACAAATAGCTGAAACTGAACAAAGGTATCCAGACTCTCTTTTAATCATTCTTGGGGATTTTAACAGAGCAAATCTCTCCTGTGAACTGACGAAATACAGACAGCACGTTACATGTCCCACCAGAGACAGTAATATACTGGACCACTGTTACACAACAATAAAGAATGCATATCACTCCATCCCACGGGCAGCTTTGGGGCTCTCTGATCACTGTGTGGTTCATCTTATACCGACCTACAGGCAGAAACTGAAATCAGCTAAACCGGTAATAAGGACTGTAAAAAGATGGACTAATGAAGCAGAGCTGGACTTGCAAGCCTGCTTCGATTGCACTGATTGGACTGTTTTTGAAGCTGCTACCACTGATCTGGACGAGCTCACAGATACTGTAACATCATACATCAGTTTCTGTATGCATTCCTACCAGGACATTCTTATCATTCACTAATGATAAACCATGGTTTACTGGGAAACTCAAACAGCTCCGTCATGCCAAAGAGGATGCTTACAGAAGTAGGGACAAAGTCTTGTATAACCAGGCCAGAAACAGACTGACAAAGGAGATTTCAGCTACTCTGAAAAGCTCAGAAACCAGTTTTCAGCCAACGACCCTGCCTCAGTCTGGACAGGCCTGAGGAACACAAGTCACCATCCCCCCGATCTGTAGAGAATCAACAACTGGCTGAGGATTTGAATGCATTCTACTGCAGGTTTGAAAAGCCCAGTCTCACACCACACACCCGCTCTGATCTGCACTTCACACATCCCCCATCACCTCCTGCAACCGCCATCCAATCTGAGCTTAAGGTCTGTGTGGAAACTAGGAAAGCTTCAGGCCCAGACGGCATCTCATCTGCCTGTTTGAAAGCCTGCGCTGACCAACTGGCCCCAGTCTTTACGCAGATCTTCAACAGATCATTGGAGCAGTGTGAAGTTCCCTGTTGCTTCAAACACTCCACTATCATTCCCGTCCCCAAAAAACCCAAATCACTGGACTTAATGACTACAGACCTGTCGCTCTCACGTCTGTGGTCACTCATGAAGTCGTTTGAAAGACTGGTTCTGGCCCACCTGAAGGACATCACTGGACCCTTGCTGGATCCTCTTCAATTTGCCTACAGAGCAAACAGGTCTGTGGATGATGCAGTCAACATGGGAGTGCATTATATCCTGCAACATCTCGACAGACCTGGGACTTATGCAATGATCTTATTTGTGGACTTCAGTTCGGCCTTCAATACCATCATGCCTGATCTTCTCTCAGCTAAACTGACCCAGCTCTCCATGCCATCCTCAATCTGTCAGTGGATCTCCAGCTTCCTGACAGACCGACAACAGCTCGTGAAACTGGGGAAACTCACACTCCCATCACTGGCGTCCCCCAGGGGTGCGTTCTCTCCCCACTGCTCTTCTCCCTGTACACCAATGACTGCAGTTCTAAAGACCCACGCTCAAAACGGTGGAGATGATAGTGGACATCAGGAGGAACAGACCAGCTCTCCCCCACTCACCATCATGAACAGCACTGTGGAAGCAGTGGAGTCATTCAGGTTCCTGGGCACCACCATCTCTCAGGACCTGAAGTGGGACAATCGCATTGACTCCATTGTGAAAAAGGCCCAGCAGAGACTGTACTTCCTTCGTCAGCTGAGGAAGTTCAAACTCCCACAGGAGCTTCTGATTCAGTTCTACTCGGCTGTCATTGAGTCTGTTTTATGCACTTCCATCACTGTCGGGTTTGGTTCAGTTACCAAATCTGACATCAGGAGACTACAACGCACAATCCAGAATGCGGAGAGGATTATTGGTGCCTCCCTGCCAACCCTCCAGGACCTGTACTCTTCCAGAGTGAGGAAGAGAGCAGGGAAAATCATCACAGACTCCGCTCAACCTGGACACCGCCTGTTTGAACTGTTACCATCAGGACGGCGACTCCGATCACTGGCCACTAGAACATCTAGGCACAGGAACAGTTTCTTCCCACAGGCCATTTCCCTCTTGAACAGTTAAAATAACCCCCCCCCCCCCCCCCCAATATAATTTCTGTCTCATTCTGTGATGTGAAGCCTGTCAGATTACAAAAGTAGCTTATTTCAAACACTCGATTAAGTGTTCTCTTTTGTTGGACAACAGGTTTGTAAACGCTTCTCATTACAAGTTTGGAAAGAGGTTGATGCTTTTTTCTAATGCACATTAAGGGGGCTTTAACACTGGGCACGTTTGCTGTGGTCATGTCCAAACGCGATTGTTCCCGGTGTCCCCCGCAGCGCTGGTCTGGTTTCACACTCAACTTGATTCTATCGAACCCTGGTGCACTTGTTCATCTTACGTCATCAAAAATGTGCACGGCGGATGATAGAAAACACACTGCCGTAAATATATTGTGTTTTTATTAATTTGGTGCTATTATGCGCAGCTGAGTAAACGACTCTTGGGTTTACTGTATGTGCGTCGCATGAAGTTCATTTGTTGCCCTGATTGCACGCATATGCACGAAGACACGCGTATCCAAGGTAAATCATCAACACTGTTGTGAATTCCCTGCTGTGAGGAGGTCACGTCACAGCAAGCCGCTTCATGCAGAGACTGAGGGACTGTTTGCGCATGCGCAGTGTGTTCGGGGAAAATTTCCTGTGTAGTCAATAGTTGGCCTTTCACTGACAGTCCGTGGTCTTCATTGTTACTTTGTACAACAGTGTGCGTCGGTGATGATGTAAGTTACATGATGAGTAGATGTTGTTTATATATTTGGATGTGGCGTGATCTATTAATATTACCGGGGTAATATGTTATTTGTTAACTTTCTATTTAGCATGTGTTGCTGAGCCCCGTGAAACAGACGGCCGGATATGTAGTTAATTACCTCACATTTATTTCCTTATTCTACTGTTTATTTAGCTGTGTGGTTTGTTTATAGAGGCCGTTATTGTTTTGATGTTAATGTGTCAAATTACAGATCGGTAGTTGACGGAGCTTTCTCAGTTTAGCTTGGTCACGTGATCTACCTCTGGCGCGAAGCTTTGGTGTTGATTAATGATCCGACACTGACCCTTAGTGGCGATTTGCAGTATTACACACTGTTCATATCTGTTGTAATTCATGTTATTTTATCATTATTTACCATTGATGCCACTGAACTTTAATTAGTATTAATATTGTTTTACTGTTGTTATTTTCTGCAGGCATCACAAACCACACATACACATATTACAGTGCCCTGTAAAGTTGTAACGAGACCAATAAATTCATCTAAAGGAAAGAAGTTGCTGCGTCTTCTCTGACCGGAGGATTAGGCCAGTATACATACTGCCAGTATTTCATCACCGCAGCTGTTCCGTTACAAGTGGTCCTTCGAGCCGGATTGTGTGTATAACTGCGCCATGGCAACTTCTAGCAACCAAACAGATGAACAACCTTCAGTTGTGTCCCGCCCAAGCCGGTCTCACCAACTCCCCAGGCACCTTCGCGACTTTGTCATTGATAACCCTAGCCATTTGCATAGACGTGATGCCACACATCAAATGATAGAAGCGCAAGAGGAAGAGCCTCCAGACCATCTCATGCTGGAAGAGATGGAAGCCCGCATGAAAGACATAACTAGGCAGATGAAACAACTACAGTCAGCCATGGACAGTGTTAAATGTAAAGTTCACCCTCAACAGCATCCATCCAAATTATCATATCCTCTCAGGAGCTCAAGCCTTCCTCATATTCACCACAGTGAAGAGATATGGCCCAGAGTATCGCCCCTCATGGATCATCGGATGATTTGGAAATCAGCTAATGAAGGTTATTGTCAGCTCTTAGACAACAGTGAACCTTACCCACTTACAGCACAGCCCATACAGCATGGAGAACTCAGCTCAACAACTCCGGCTACTAGAGCTCTGCAGCCATCCGTCCAGGTAGCAGCACAACCACTAGACCTCAGTGAGTCTATTCGCCATTCAGCTACCCTAACTGGACCAGAGCCAGAGTTTCCACAACTGCCTGCAGTTCAGTCTGCTCACGACACCCCGCTTACCCAGCGAACATATTCACCTTTTCTGCCCATCCAGCATGCAGGTCAGCACGTCCAGTCAGGGTACCAACCAGCTCAACAGACACCCTCGTCAGTGTATCTGCCAAACCAGCATGCAGCCCTGCGGACATATGCACCTACACAGTCTCAAGGTATACCTCAGCCCTTACTCACCACTGTACAACAGCAGACTTATCCTCGATATGTCCAGCATCAAAAAACTCCTCAACCTGGACCACTGCTTGGATTTCAACCTGCTTCACTCAAACAACCAGAGATAAGAACACTCTCCCGTTCTATCCCTCCTTATCAGCCACCTACTGAGCTAGGGGCAGCCTATTCACTTCCCAAGACCGGATATCTCCCTGTAGTTCAATCACAGTCATACCAGTCTGGACTTCATTCAGCTGCACACTACCCACAGCTTACTCAAAGGGCTGCCTCACCTACAGCACCAGGATACATTTCTCCCTATAACAATCCTGCAACACTCACCATGACAGAAATGGCTATTGCAGCCTCATATGGTATTCCCAAGCCCAAACTGCCTCTCTTCAGTTCTGGAAGGGAGAGTGATTTCATCATGCTGAAAAGGGGACTGGATAGTTTACTTGGTCCACACCGACATTTGACTGAAGATTATAAATACCAGGTATTACTTGATCATCTCAAACTGCCTAGCGCCTACCAAATGGCAAAGAGATACATACATGACCCCACACCATACTCCAGTGCAATGGACGCTCTGCAGCATAGATATGGCCAGCCAAGACAGTTGGTACAGGGAGAATTAAAGACCATATTGAGCTCTCCTCCCGTGAAACCCGGCGACATAAAGGCTTTCGAAGATTTTTCTTCAGCTGTAAACACTCTGGTGGGGATGCTAAGTCGCATGGACGGTCCTGCTCAGTCTGAACTGCAGTGCGGCTCCCACGTAGACACACGTAGACTTGGTAAGTTGCCTGGTAACTACAGGGATAGCTTTGCCGAATTCTGTATTAAAAGAGGCATCATCCGCAGCGGGAGCGACCAGACATACACCTTACCTGACCTCGCTGAATGGATGGATATGAAGGTTCAGGTGCTCCAGGTGTCTCGACATGCAGCAGAATCCAACACATCTGATCCCAGTCGTATCACACCGAGAGAGAATAAAGCAAGTAAATCACAGTGGGTCAAACCAGCCTCTGTTTACTTCAGCAGTGACTCTACAATAGTCAAACATCAGCAGACCTCTCCACAGCGACAACGGACCAACCTCCAGTTGGGTTCAAAGAAAGATCAGCCCACAAGTAAAGGGAGAGAACGTTTTAAGCCCTATTGTCCATATTGTAGGACCACCCAGGATCATTACCTCAATGGCTGTGCAGAGTTTGAAAGAATTACTACCGAAGAGAAAGCCACCTGGATAAAGGACAAAGGGAAATGTTGGAGATGTGGGCGTGGACACTCTCCAGAGAGCTGCACTCTAAAGAAACTCTGCTCCATGTGCAACAAACAACACCTGCTGATACTTCACGAAGTTGTGGCCCAAGACCCGCAACTAAACATCCTCACTGTCAGTACCCCAACAAATGCAGTGTATCTGGATCACGCCAGCCATTCAGGGCGTGTCATGTTAAAAGTGGTACCAGTGCTGCTCCGTTATGGCAAGAGAACACTAAAAACACATGCAGTGTTGGATGACGGCTCTGAGCGCACTGTGATTTTGGCTGCTGCGGTCAAACACCTTGGGTTGAGCGGGGAAGTGGAGTCACTCAAATTGAAGACCATCAGACAAGATGTATTGCAGCTCCAGGGAATGGCAGTGTCATTTGAGGTGTCCGCTGACACACAACCACGCACTTATCACTCCATTAATCAAGCTTTCACTGCAACCGAACTCCAGCTGGCTGAGCAGTCATGTCCAGGTGACAAATTAGCAAGGAAATACAACCACCTGAAAGGAGTCCCCCTACACACATTCACTAAGGTGCAACCAATGCTACTGATTGGATCTGACCACCCTCATTTAATAACTTCGATCCACTCAGTACGGGCAGGACCGATAGGAGCACCAGTAGCAGTCTGCACCCGACTCGGCTGGGCAGTGCAAGGACCCACTAACTTTCTTCAACATCCACCCGGTGAGAGTTCCTTCCTTCACATGTCAGTAGACACACCTTGCTCCAACCTACACAAAGATGTTCAACGCTTGTGGCAGCTTGACATTTTGCCATATAAAAGCGAGAGGGAGGTGACGCGATCCAAGCAAGATCAAACAGCCCTCACCATGCTGGATGAGAAGAGCACCACTGTAATAGTGGATGGTGTCTCAAGATACGCAACGCCTCTCCTTCGGAAGAGAAAAGTAGCTCTGCCCTGCGCATCACCTGTTGCTGTGATGCCCCTCCTTCGCTCTACAGAACGCCGTCTATCTACCAATCCTGAGTTTGCTAAAGTTTACAACCAGGAAATACACAAGCTAGTGAAGGCGGGATATGCTGAGCGGATCACCAGTGAGGAGGCCAGTCGCTCTGCCGAATCCTGGTACATTCCACACCACTTAGTACATCATAACGGAAAGGCAAGGGTGGTATTTAACTGCTCCTTTCGCTACCAGGAGAGTGCTCTGAATGATGACCTGCTACCAGGGCCTTCCCTTGGACCGTCACTATTGGGAGTTCTGCTCAGGTTTCGAGAACATGCCGTCGCTATCAGCGGAGACATACGGGCTATGTTCCATCAGATCAGACTCCTTCCTGAGGACTGCCCACTCCTCCGCTTCCTCTGGCGCGACATGGAGAGAGACAGGTCACCTGATATCTATGAGTGGCGTGTCCTGCCATTTGGCACAGTTTGCAGTCCGTGCTGCGCCATATACGCTGTGCAGCGTCACGTTCGTGATCACCAGAGCGGCAACGAAGACCTGCTGGAGACGGTAATTACCTCGTTCTATGTGGATAACTGCCTGAAATCGCTCCGCACGCCACAGCAGGCAAAGGATCTTCTCGACCGCCTGAGAGCCCTCCTAGCGAAGGGTGGATTTGAAATAAGGCAGTGGGCATCCAACAGGACAGAGGTAATATCTCACCTCCCAACTGAGGCACGATCAACAACATCTGAGCTCTGGCTAACCACTGAAGGAGATGACCCGAGGGAGTCCACTCTCGGCCTGGTTTGGCATTGTACGTCAGACACACTGGGTTATAAATGTCAGCCTGTGACACCTAAACAGCCCACCATGAGAAATGTATATAGGGTACTTGCCTCACAATACGACCCGCTTGGATACATAATCCCCTTCACTACCCGGGCTAAAGTCCTGGTTCAAGCTTTGTGGGCTACAGAAAGACAGTGGGACGAGCCTATTGCAGATGAGTTACTTCCAGTGTGGCAGGCCTGGGAAGGTGAGCTCCCTCAATTGCAGAACATAGTTCTTCCCCGTTGTTATGTTCCAGAAGCTGCTGACAATGATTCATCAGTGAGGCAGATTCACATTTTTTGTGATGCCTCGGAGAAGGCGTACGGATCAGTCGCCTACCTGCGAGTGGAGGATCCAGAGGGACGCATCACTGTGTCATTCATTATGGCCAGGTCGCGGGTTGCACCCAAGCGACAACAGACGATACCGCGACTGGAATTATGTGCTGCACTGGCCAAAGTGCTCCAGACCGAGCTGACTTTGTCCATCCAATCCGTAGTGCTGTGGTCAGATTCAACAACTGTACTGAGCTGGATACAGTCAGAGTCCAACCAGTACAAAGTATTCGTTGGTACAAGAGTTACTGAAATACTTGACCTTACCAAGCCCGGGTCATGGAGATACATTAACACTGACTTGAACCCCGCTGATGATATCACTCGTGGGAAGACTCTCCTTGAATTGTCCCAGCCAAACTGTTGGAGTCAAGGGCCTTCATTCCTGTACCAGTCCTCAGATCACTGGCCAGTGAACCCCTCAGTGCACATAGAGGAACCAGATGAGTTGAGAGCTCAAACCTTCTGTGGCCACATGTCTATTGTTAGCAGTGATGAGCCCGATCCTGCTAAATATGATACATGGCCTGAACTACTGCAGGCTACATATCAGTTCCTTCATGGGGCGGCTGCTCCAGCTATGTCTGCCGTCGACCGTATTGAGATGGAGACTACTCTGCTAAGAAGGATACAATCCGATAGTTTCCCGGAAGAATTAAAGGCACTTAAACAGGGCAAACCAGTCCATTCAGGCAGCCGTTTAAGTGCTCTAAGCCCTGAATACGACCAAGCATTAGGCCTCATTCGGGTTGGTGGTCGACTACGCAAAGCGGAGAATCTGATTGAAGGCAGTCTTCACCCTGTTGTAATTAGTCCTGATCATCCTATCACGCATCTGTTGGTGAAGGATTACGACAACCGTCTGCACCACGCTGGTACTGAGAGAACTTTTGCAGAGATCCGGAGAAATTACTGGATCTTACGCGGTCGACAGGTAATTAAGAAACACCAGAAACACTGTGCGGAATGCTGTTTGTGGCGGAGGAACCCAGTAACACCAATGATGGCCGATCTGCCTGCTGCGCGGCTCCGGATCAACAAACCCCCGTTCTGGTCCACCGGAGTCGACTGTTTTGGGCCTTATACAGTGAAAATCGGAAGAAGGCATGAGAAACGATGGGGCATTATATTTAAATGTCTTACTTCAAGATGTGTCCACCTGGATCTGTTGCCACACATGGACACAGACTCGTTCTTACTGGCCTTGCGCCGATTCATCTCAAGACGAGGCAAGCCATACGAGATCTTATGTGACCGAGGTACCAACTTCCGGGGGGGAGATAGAGAGCTCAAAGAATCACTGGAAGATCTCGATCCCACATTGAAGCAACAGTTGGCCGACCAAAGTATAACATTCAAATTCAATCCTCCTCTTTCACCCCATTTCGGTGGCGTGTGGGAGAGGGAAGTAAGGTCAGTGAAAGCTTCCCTCCAAGTCGTGTTGCGGGATCAAGTCGTATCAGAGGAGGTGTTGGCGACTGTCCTCGTGGAAGTAGAGGGCATACTTAACTCAAAGCCTTTGGGATACTCCTCTTCGGACCTGGCTGACCCCGATCCTATAACGCCTAACTTGCTGCTGATGGGGCGGCACGACGCATCGCTTCCACAGGCTGCATACGGTTCCAGTGATCTTCTAGGCCGCCGCCGTTGGAGATATAGCCAAATCCTGGCAGACCGGTTCTGGAGCCAATTCACCCGCCGGTACCTTCCTGACCTTCAGCGCCGCCAGAAGTGGAGGACCCCTACTGTTGACCTCAATGCAGACCAAGTGGTTATGGTAGTAGATTCCCAGATTCCTAGGGCACTTTGGCCCATAGGAAAGGTCATTAAACTTCATCCCAGTGGAGATGGGACAGTTCGTTCAGCGGATGTCAAAATCAAGGGGGCAGTTTACACTCGTCCAGTTACCAAGTTGGTATCTCTCCCCAAAATGCCAGAGGACCACGTGTGCAACAGGGACCTTTAACAACAGCAGGGACTTGTACTTCTCCTACACATTCATCCATGAATGTGGGGGCGGCTGTTGTGAATTCCCTGCTGTGAGGAGGTCACGTCACAGCAAGCCGCTTCATGCAGAGACTGAGGGACTGTTTGCGCATGCGCAGTGTGTTCGGGGAAAATTTCCTGTGTAGTCAATAGTTGGCCTTTCACTGACAGTCCGTGGTCTTCATTGTTACTTTGTACAACAGTGTGCGTCGGTGATGATGTAAGTTACATGATGAGTAGATGTTGTTTATATATTTGGATGTGGCGTGATCTATTAATATTACCGGGGTAATATGTTATTTGTTAACTTTCTATTTAGCATGTGTTGCTGAGCCCCGTGAAACAGACGGCCGGATATGTAGTTAATTACCTCACATTTATTTCCTTATTCTACTGTTTATTTAGCTGTGTAGTTTGTTTATAGAGGCCGTTATTATTTTGATGTTAATGTGTCAAATTACAGATCGGTAGTTGACGGAGCTTTCTCAGTTTAGCTTGGTCACGTGATCTACCTCTGGCGCGAAGCTTTGGTGTTGATTAATGATCCGACACTGACCCTTAGTGGCGATTTGCAGTATTACACACTGTTCATATCTGTTGTAATTCATGTTATTTTATCATTATTTACCATTGATGCCACTGAACTTTAATTAGTATTAATATTGTTTTACTGTTGTTATTTTCTGCAGGCATCACAAACCACACATACACATATTACAGTGCCCTGTAAAGTTGTAACGAGACCAATAAATTCATCTAAAGGAAAGAAGTTGCTGCGTCTTCTCTGACCGGAGGATTAGGCCAGTATACATACTGCCAGTATTTCATCACCGCAGCTGTTCCGTTACAAACACCATCATCCCTTACATGTGTTTTATTGAACTAAACATTCAATATGCTGAAACACATATGCAGGTTACGTTTCTTCCTGAACAAGTGCGCACCCGAGTCCGTGTTGCTTTCACATTCACGTGAATCGCGGGACAGTTCGAGGTCCACCTCCTTCAGATAGTCTCGCGTACCCCGGTGCGCACCGAGCCCGCGATTGACAGCTTTTACATTAGCAATTTTTCATGCAAACCGTGCCCCTTTTCGAACTAAAATGCCAGTGACTCCATCTCACAGTGCATGCAGAGATAGAGCAGCGTTTATTGCGAACCGATCGCCCTGAACAGTGCTGCGCATCATCTACACATATATTTATTTATTTAAAAATTTAAGCGATTTTCATAATTTCACAAAGACAAATCTTGATTTTGGTTTAATTTCAGTCAATCGTGCAGCCCTAGATTAACCTCACACGAGCACAAAACAAATTCTGCCTTCACTCAAACGAGCTCTGTCTCGCATGCTAAACTGTAAGCTATTGCACGCGTGCTACTGGGGTAAAAATGTTCATCGCACAGACTGATTTTTTTGTAGCACGTGCAACATATATGTCGCACTGTACAGCCCTGCTTACAGCAGAGTAAACACTAAACACACATTGTTGTCATCAGTGAATCTGGCCAATCGTGGAACAGCTGTGTCGTCATCAGAGCTCAATGGTTAGTTCACCTGAAAGATTCACTCAAAATGCGGATTCATTCAGAAATGAAACACCGCTGTGTGTTGCTCTGAGACGCACAACAGTTCTGCTGTGACTTTATAGGTAATATTTTAATTGGCAAAACTGAGCAAAAAGACACTTCTGTGTCTAAAATATAACACAATATTAACTTCTTATTTATTGAACTATTGTATAAAATCAATATCACGTTTACAGTCTTGCTATTCAGGACAAAACCACACTCGTGTGATTCTCATTGCTCATGTGATATTACTTAATTTTAAGCCACTCAAAAGTTTTGTTTCTTTATTCTTGTAACAAACTCTATGCAATGCAATGCAATATAATGAATGACATTAATAATAAAAACACATCTTAACACTTATTCTCTGATGATGTCGCTAAGTTACAATAAATAGCATCTTTTGATTGATCAGAATAGCAAACTATTTACATGAAAATGATCCGAACATGAACTTTGATCACTTAGACGCCTTTGGGCAACACTTTTTCTCATGTCTCAGTAGATTAGAGGAGCAGCTGAAACTCTTCCCACATGAAGAGCACTAGTGCGGCTTCTCTCCAGTGTGAACTCTCTCATGAGCTTTCAGGTTTCCTGACTGAGAGAAACTCTTCCCACAATGTGAGCACTTGTACGGTTTCTCTCCAGTGTGAACTCTCTGGTGTTTTTTTAATGCTCCTGATGTACTGAAGGTCTTCTCACAGTCAAAGCACATATAAGGTCTCACACCAGTATGAATGCGCTCATGCACTTTTAAAGTCTTCAGTTGTGAAAAACTCTTTCCACAAAAAGAACAAAAGTGAGGCTTTACATCAGTATGAACTTTAAGGTGTTTACTTAAGTCTGATGCCACAACAAATGTTTTCTCACACTGATCACAGCTGAATGATCTCACTCCAGAGTGACGGGGCAGATGATCATCGAGAGATCTTTTGAGAGTGAAACTCTTTCCACACTGAGAGCATGTGAACGGTTTCTCTCCAGTGTGAATCCTCATGTGCACATTTAGGTTATCTTTACGTCTGAAACTCTTTCCACACTGAGAGCATGTGAACGGTTTCTCTCCAGTGTGAATCCTCATGTGCACATTTAGGTTATCTTTACGTCTGCAACTCGTTCCACACTGAGAGCAGGTGAAAGATCCTTTGACTCCAGATTTTCCAGCTTGTTTCTGTGTGAAATTCTCTTCAGTCTTTGAAGCGACTGTGTTTCCATCTTCATTTGTGAGATGATGAGGTTTCTGCTGTTTGTCTTCATTCACTTCCACCGGGTCTAAAATCAACATATTCAATAAAAGAGGAACAAATGAGAAACAAAAAGAAATTTGGTTCAATCTCAATTTAGCACAAATCCAGTTTACTACTGAGTCTGATAAACTCGACGCGAAACATCCCCTTTTCAGGATACTGTATTTAAAAGATAATTTTGTAAAATCCAGCTTTACAGATCCTTATTGGACAGTGTTTAACCACTTACACCCCTGAAGGTATTTTTTAAATTTCACATCTAAGTGACATGCTTAAAAGTAAAGGCTTGTAGCTTTACAAAAAACAAAACAAGAAATATACAAGTGCATGGTCTCATTTGATAGAAAACCTGTCAAATTTTGATAAAATATATATGTTGATCATGTTTGGAAGTTCTTATGTTACATCACTGCTGAGAAACCCTCAGAAAAAGTGATGCAATTTATTGATTTGTTTGGTTATTATTGATTGACATTCTGACTAGTATAAAGTCTTTATCAAGTTTGGACTTTGCAAAATCATGTTAACTACATCTGAGCCACATTTTGTGTTGATATCTCACAGCAATTAAAAGTTATGGCATTTGGAACCAAGGTGGCCTTTTTCCAAAAGTCCAAAAACCTCTATAAACGAGATCTGAGTGTTTTACTGAACATAAGAACCACTTACATGTGTAAACGACACAGTATTTTTTTTATTTTTATAATTACATAAAATAAGTAACAAGTGATAAGTCAAGTCAAGTCAAGTCAACTTTATTTATATAGCGCTTTTAACAATGTAGATTGTTTCAAAGCAGCTTTACAGTGTTAAACAGGAAAATAATGCAGCATAATTTTATTCAGCTGTATAGCCATTCTGGAAAAAACGCTGATGTCACCAGTTCATTTCAATTATCATACAGTGACAGTGTGGGCTTTAGATCAATAATTCGATCAGTAATTTAGTTTAAATGGTTAATTTAGTTTATTAATTAGATTTATTTCGATGTTTAGTTGAAAAAGTTAGTGTTCCCAAACCGTCGACCAATCAGAACATATGAGGGATATTCCGCTCTATGCCAGCGCGCTCCACAATTCACTCTAAAATGTGAATTGTTTTATTTAAAAGTAACGATTCCAAGCGTTCTTTAGCCGTGTGTTTCCTGTTTGTGTGATAAGTATTTTGCTGAGTTTCAGTTCATCTTTGAGACGTGTTTCAGAAAGATTCTCGCAGAGACAGGTGAACGCTGTTTATTTTCTTTATTTTACAAAAGCATAAAGTTTTGTTGTTATTGTGAGTGTTCACAAATTTTTTTGACTATTTATAGTTTATAATCATTCAACCACGTTGGTTAATGGTGTCACGCAGGTGGTGGAGTATTAACTTATTTTATTGAATTAGTTTGAGATCAAATTAATGCTAGATTTTTTGCTATAAATTACAGACATGGCATCTGAGGACAAATTCTTATTTTTCTCAGATACATTTACATTTACATTTAGTCATTTAGCAGACGCTTTTATCCAAAGCGACTTACAAATGGGGCAATAGAAGCAGCTAGAGCAGTCGAAGGGCAACAATATCAGCAATATGCAAGTGCTGTAACCAGTCTCAGTTAGTCTAGCACAGAAATATATATATAATGTTTTTTTTTTTTTTTTTTTTTTTTAAATAAATTAGACAGACAGACAATGAATAGAATGATAAGTGCTATTCTCGATCGGTCAGGTGTTGCTGGAAAAGATGTGTCTTTAGACGTTTTTTGAAAATGGCTACAGACTCGGCCGCACGAATTGAGATAGGCAGGTCATTCCACCAGGTGGGAACGGTCCAGGAAAAGGTCCGTGACAGCGATTTCATGCCTCTCTGGTATGGCACCACGAGGCGTCGTTCACTGGCAGAACGCAAGTTCCTGGAGGGTGTGTAAGTCTGAACGAGCGAGTTTAGGTATATGGGTGCAGAGCCAGTGGATGTTTTGAAGGCGAGCACCAGTGCCTTGAATTTAATGCGAGCGGCTATTGGTAGCCAGTGCAGACTGATGAGGAGAGGCGTGACGTGCGCTCTCTTCGGCTCACCAAAGACCAACCTCGCCGCTGCATTCTGGATCAGTTGCAAGGGTTTGGTAGTGCATGCCGGAAGGCCTGCTAGAAGAGCATTACAGTAGTCCAGTCTGGAGAGAACGAGAGCTTGGACCAGTAGTTGTGTGGCATGATCTGATAGGAAGGGTCTAACCTTCCTAATGTTGAATAGTGCAAATCTGCAGGACCGGGTTGTTGCAGTGATGTGGTCAGTGAATTTTAGCTGATCATCAATCACAACCCCAAGGTTCCTGGCTGTCCTGGACGGAGTTATGGTTGATGATCCTAGCTGAATGGAGAGATTGGGGTGAAGTGCTGGGTTGGCTGAGACCACAAGCAGTTCTGTCTTTGCAAGGTTGAGTTGCAGGTGATGTTCCTTCATCCAGGCTGAAATGTCTGTTAGGCAGGCAGCGATACGAACACCAACCGATGGATCATCAGGTTGAAATGAGAAGTAGAGTTGAGTGTCGTCGGCATAGCAGTGATAGGAAAAGCCATGTTTCTGAATTACCGATCCCAATGATGACATGTAGATGGAGAAGAGAAGTGGTCCAAGCACTGAGCCCTGGGGAACACCAGTGGCTAGATGATGTGACTTAGACACTTCACCGCTCCATGACACCCTGAAGGACCTACCTGAGAGATAAGACTTGAACCACTGGAGAGCAGTTCCTGAGATGCCCATCTTCATGAGAGTTGACAGGAGGATCTGGTGGTTAACTGTGTCAAAAGCAGCAGACAAATCCAGTAAGATAAGTACTGTGGATTTGGAGGCTGCTCTTGCCCGTCTCAGTGCCTCCGTAACTGAGAGCAGGGCAGTTTCAGTTGAGTGGCCGCTTTTGAAACCGGATTGGTTGATGTCCAGGAGATTGTTCTGTTCAAGAAACGTAGAGAGCTGATTAAACACAGCCCGCTCAAGTGTCTTTGCAATGAAAGGTAGAAGGGATACCGGTCTGTAGTTTTCTAAAAGTGCTGGGTTTAGAGAGGGTTTTTTAAGCAGTGGGGTTACCCGAGCCAGCTTAAATGCTGTGGGGAAAGTCCCGGTGTGAAGAGAGGTGTTGACAATGTGAGTGAGTGCAGGAGTAACAGAAGAAGAAATGGCCTGAAGGAGGTGAGTGGGGATAGGATCAAGCGGACATGTAGTGGGATGATTGGAAAGGATGAGTTTGGAGACGTCTGCTTCAGAGAGCAGAGATATTTAGCTTTATTTTCAGATTCAATCACAGGCTCGTTCTTACGTACTAGAGCACGTCCGCACATGCGCACTCTTCAAAAACGGTGCTTTAAATCTCTTGACAGACTAAAAGACATAAATTACATTTGTATGTATTCTAAATTAAAGATATAGATTGTACTGAATGTCAGCTTGCTTATTTTGCTCAAGATAAGGATTTATTAAGTCCACATGTCATGCAAACAAGAAACTCTGCTTCTAACCACAGGTCGAGAGCTGTCGTCAGGTTTGCGACGCTGTTTGCGAATGTTCGTTGGAGCGATGGTTTCGGGAAACACTGACTCGTTGAACTATGTTGATAACGACGGAACTTGCGACCATAGTTGGGTAACGATGCTTTTGGGAAACGCACCCCAGATTGAGAGTTAAAGAAAACATTGCATATTTAGTTTCATATTTATGTTTAAATAGGCTGAAGCCTATGATATTATTTTTTAATTTCATCTATGTTAAGTGAACAGCATGAGTAAGATCATAAGATGTGCAATGTGTCGGGAGACATGGATCAGACATGATTTTGACCACTTCATTAAGTTTTGTTGAAAGCCTTTCTTTAATAATGCGTAATATGTAGCTCTGTTTTACACATTTTGTATCGGGGGTCCCTGCTCCATGTCTCTATCGCCTAAGGGGTCCTTGCCCTGAAAAACGTTGAAGACCCCTGCCATAAAACACTCCATTTTCAACTGCAAAATCGTCCGACATCGTTGTTTTACCTTTTTTTTGCTAAAGGGCGTTTGTATTTAGCCCTATTCATTTGGGATTAGTATTATCTGGGGACCTTGTGTGATTTAGAAATTACTCTCCCACATCTGAATTTTGCGTGGCGCATTCGCACAGGATAAGCAAGCCTGTGATTTTACTTGAATTTACTGACTTATCTCCCGGATATGATGTCAAGACTTGTAAATGTTTTTTCGTTATAGATATAGCTGTATGAAATTATAAACAGTCGTATCGATATCATTTTGATTGTTTTATAGTAAAATAAATAATTTAGTTCAGTTAGAGAACAGAAGCTACAATTAAAAACTGAACTGAGCAATATACGGCGGAAGATTCAGTTTCAAAGCTAAATGTAAAAGTGCCCATTTAAGCGAGTTTGTCATTGTACTGTTCTGTTTTTGTGTTTTTCATTAAGAATAATATTAAACACACCATTCAAGCAATTTACTCCCAAATTGGTGCTCATTCTAAAGTGAAAGTATAATAATTCATAACAGACAAAGATAGAAATGCGCACAGGAAACAAAAACCTTGCAAAAATGATATACGATCCGCCTAATCCTGGCCAAATCACAGAGATGCCGATTTGCACGGGACTAATATTATCACAGGACCTCGGTGTTTGGCGAAATATGGTAGGGCTGCTCGATTATGGAAAAAATCATAATCACGATTATTTTGGTCAATATTGAAATCACGATTATGTAACACGATTATTTCACATGACTTTGGGAATGTGTTGTATTTATTAAAAATACACCTTTCAACAATTCAATTGAAATTGTAACATTTGTTGTACTTTTTGAACTATTAAAATAAATAATATAACATATTCGAATCAAAGTATAAAAGTATTCACGTAAAAATGATAACCACAAATAAATAAGATCAACAATAGGGTTCGGCTAGATATGCTTTTCATGTACGTCTAACATTAGTTTTCAGGTACAGAAATGTATCAAATGTAAAATATAATTGCATATTTGAGTGCATAAATTAAAGATTAATCCTATTAAACTTACAAAAGCTATTCAATCAATAGCGGTGAGTGATGTCCTTGTCTTTTGTTGTTTGACATTAAACAGACAGCAGTAAAGGCTACTGCCCCTTTAAGACCTCGCGTCTTCTTTATCGACTGTATAAAGTTCACTTAAGGCATATACAGACTATGTCTGCTAAGATACTCATCAAGATGGACATGTTGACATACGTTTTGTGTGAGTTTGTCCGTTTAAGAGCAAGACTTGAAAGAGAACTCAATATTTGCGCGCTGAGAGACGTGTGCGCGCTCTCGGATGAACGCACAGAGACACATTTTCTCACAGCGCGCGCGGCTTCTCATTCTAAACCTAAGCACTCGCAATCTCGCATGCATTGAACAAAGTTTACAAAGAGAGAATTATTTGAAAAATATGAAGGAAAAAAAGGACGTTTACACGGCTCCCCTGCTCTCGTCAGTTTTTGTTTCTTTATTAGATTGTCATAGGTCACTCTGTTTAATTTTCAAGTGGTTAAACAAATTCGTGATGTTCCCTTGCGTTGCAGCCACTACCATGTAGCAGATCTTAGCATGTTTCTGCTCGTCGTCTGATTCCTCGAAGCCAAACTGTTCCCAGACAACGGAGTTGGTTTTGTCTTTTTTGCTCACCAAACACTGCTGTAACTGCCCTCCTTCTGCCATCTTTACTCGCGCCTAGTTTTTAAATTCCAGCGGATGATATGCACACGAGGCTCACGACCTGAAAGAGATTTGTGGGTTCGGGAGGGGCGGATGTGCGCGTGCGCGTTTCATTCAGAACGCAAGGCAAAATAATCGTTTTTTCTCGATTGTACTATTTTGGTGATCGTTGGGAGGCAAAATCGAAATCGAAATCGAAATTCGATTAATTGCACAGCCCTAAAATATGGTAGGTCATTTGCGGGGGAATTTTTACTTTACAAATTACAGACATGGCCGATTCGCACGGGATTAAGATCACAGACATTCTCTGATATTATTACAAATCACCCCAGATAATACTAATCCCGTGCGAATAGGGCTTTAGTCTTCACACGAGTGCTTTGTAAACACGGGGCGGTACTTCTGCCTACACCAAGGATGGCTTGAGGGTGAGTAAATCATGGGATCGTTTTTATTTTTGGGTGAACTATCCCTTTAAGAAGAGATGCACTGTAGCATTTAAAGCATAATGACTGGTCACGTGGTTCACGGAGCTCTCAATAGTTCCACACAAACCAGCTCTGCCAATACGTTTGAGTGGCTTAAGCGGATACACAACAGCTTCACTATACAGGTATTTGCAGCAATTTTTTATTACGTCAACCTTATTTACAGCATAATTTTATTATGGAGAGTGATGGAGATGCAACATTGTTAACATTGTTAATGTTTTTCTTGTATTTAGCCCTCAGGTATTCCTTACTAATTGGTCACACTCACTCATTGGTGGTCAAATGTGACCATTCACCTTAACCCTTTTTCAATTAAATAAATGTTCTATATTTTAGTTTAATAATATTTATTGAATATTTCGAGGATTTTTTTTGGTACTAAATAGGCCTACTATTTGTGCAATAATTGTACAGTAGGCTATATACATATGAATTGATACTGAATCAAGATCTTAATCGATATTTGTGCCCAATATTTGTATATATCGAAATCGATATTTGTGGGAAACACTGTGTTCATACATATATTTACACATAATTAGAAATTTGCTGGGGAAAAGCAGTAGAAAGTTGGGGGACGTTTCTTTTTTTGCTGAGTTTAGGATCTAGTTTTAGATGTATTGTGATTCACCAACCTTGTGATTCTTCCTCAAACTCCATCTTTACTGTCTGTAGTTTCTCCTGGAGTAATTCCTCCTGCTTGATTCTTCTTCTCCTGTTGGAAGATGGGAATATATCGTTATTATTATTAATATAATATTACTCAGGTGCAAATGATCTACTCTAATAGTAGGGTAACATGGGGGAAGATGCCCCCTTAAGAACAATGTGGATTATAACTATAATATATTCAGATATAAGTGTATCATGTGCAGGATGATGATGCATCAGCCAATGTGTTATTATAGGAAATAAACAGAAACATTTGTTAATAAAAGTGTTATACACAAAATGTCTAATTATTAAAGGGTAAGTTGGCCCCTGGTGTCAGAAGCACACAAATAAACTTTTACAGAATTTATAAATTACTTTTAATATGATTATTTTAATATGTATATACATTTTAAAGCACCATTCATGCAAAATACTAAATCAACTGTTCTATTTAACTTTTTATTTTGACAATTTAGTTGAATAATTGAATAACGGATGACAGACAAAGCAGAATCCCAGTAAAAGAGATTCATCTGAAAGGTACAATTATTTACAGGCTTGTGAATATTTACATATTTAACTGCCCATATTTTAATTGAAGATGTGTCATAATAGAAACACAGTGAAATCAAATGTAATGATCTCACTCAACTAACCTATATTTCAACATAATAAAATGTAATAAATCACTATTTTTTCAGAGACACAAAATTAGACTTCAAAACTGTTTTAACTAAATCTCATAAATGGTGAAATTACAACATTAAAAAAATAGTGTAGCCATTCGTCAAAAGTGCTGAGATTGTGTGTCAGGACGGGGGTTCATCTTACCCCATGTTACCATAGTTTAGAACCAGTTCTGTGATTTAACTAACTTTAATGTTGAGGTGATGATTAATGATGCCAAACATCAAACGAGTGTTGTGTTTGTCTACTAGAGTTGTTATTTCTTCATGGTATTTAGTGTTTATTTTCTCAATAGTGGTGTTATTATCAGAAATGAGCTCTATATTTCTACATTAGCTATTAAACTATCAGTTCTCACAGCAGTTCAGAGAGAAGCTGAGAGAATATTGATGAGGGTTGATCGCTGTAATCAGACATTGATTAAACGCGTGAATGTGTGCAAATTACAGACAACGATCGCAAATCAGAGATGAAGATTTGACGAAAAACTCCAGTTCTTGTCGAGCTAGTTCAATGCATGTAGGATATAAGTTGTCAGATTTAGATTTCTCCTGATAAAAACTGAAATAAATATACTCACAGTCGGATAAACCAGATTTACAGTTATGATGGAGACACGATGAAACTTCTCGAAGTGAAAAGCAAATGGCGACATCTAGAGGAACATCTGTGGCGCTGCAGAACTCCCGCCGCTGAAGTGAGGGGCGGAGCTTATAGAGTCTGGACTATGACGTGTTTTAACGGTCATCACCATCATGAATCCTGCTAAGCTTTTTATATTTTCTTTTTTTTTTTAATGTATGCACATTTATAATAATACAATTTGTATAATATTACCTTTAAAAAAATAGTTAAGGTTCTGTGAGGGTGTTTCTAGTCCAGCTGTAAAAATGCTATCTTTATCTCTTCTGACTGC
This sequence comes from Gobio gobio, assembly GCF_949357685.1. Classification (NCBI taxonomy): domain Eukaryota; kingdom Metazoa; phylum Chordata; class Actinopteri; order Cypriniformes; family Gobionidae; genus Gobio; species Gobio gobio. The sequence goes on along the minus strand of NW_027645601.1, from coordinate 33,711 downwards.
TGTTATCATTATCTCTTCTGACTGCTGTTATCAATCTCTCTCTGTTTTTTACTCCTTTTGAAAGTTGTGAGAGCACTATTGTGAAGTTTTTCTTTTGCTACAATCATTTTATTTTATATGAGCTGTTTTCATAATGGAGTTTTGTTTGGATTGATATAAAAACAACAATACTTTTAAACAAGGTCACTTTATTCATACATGCATAAGATAACCTGAATAAAAATTATGGATCCAAGTTTAAATGTATTAATTTTGTCCATTTGATGTTGTTTTTTCCACTGTTGTACTGAACACATCCCTGAGTTAACAACTGATTTTAAAATCAATATCGTTAAATGTATTCTGGGCAGTCCTATTATTAAAAATATGACATCAGTATAAATGATGAACAGTCCTTTAATACAGTGATTATAAGAGAGCAAAACAAACAAACAAAACTGAACAAATGACACTGTTTTGTGTAGTCTGCACTTAAAGGGGTGGTAAAACACATTCTTTTGAAGGCTTGACTGTGTTTGTGGGGTGCACTGTAACATGTGTTCATGCTTCGTTTAAAAAAAAATTGCCTTATTTTTCATATATTTGACCTTTATTCTACACTCCTCTGTCCCTCCTTGTAAAACGGTCTGATGCTTTCCGGGTTGTATGAAGCCAGTCCCTCAAAAATACGCAGTGGGCTCTGATTGGTTAGCTGGCCCAGTGTGTTGTGATTCGCTAACCGCCTAGTGCATGTATGTCGGAAACGTCACGCCCCTTACCTTTATCGGAGGCTGTGCTTTGGTCAGTGTTAGAAACAACGGCGTCAATAAAACCACACCAATCTGAGCCCGAATCAGACCCAGAACATTTGAGTGAAGATGATCGAGCAGAACCTGTTCAGTCCTCAAGAGTAAAGACTGCGGGTCTATAATGATCGCTACTGAATGGCACTGTTACTTTTGTATTTTTAGAACGATTATAGCCAAATATCTGTCACAAGAACTAACCCAAAACAAACACTAAGCACTGGCTTTAACTAGTAAGTTAGCCAAATCACACACAGAACCATGTTTAGCATGCCTGTAGATAAACAATACATAAAAGCTCTAATCAAAGAATCATTTACACTAATGCCAGGTTCGCTGTTGAGATTTTAACGTTAGTGTTTGTAAGTTAGGTGTTCGTCGGATAACGTTAAGTATGAATGAGCATTTAACAGACTGGTTTGTAGAACAGTGTTGTCATCTGTTTACTTCCTTGCTATAACCTATTACAGGAAAACACATCGATGAAAAATAAATCAGACTTACAGGTTGTGGCCCGTGAACAGCTTCTGTTTGTAAATCCAGCTTTCAGGACAAGCCGTTGTGCATATCCTGTATTGAACTCGCGAAGTTTGTGGAAGTTTGTGTTGTCCTCCGTGAAATGTGCAGCGCGCGCGTCATGCATCCACGCACCGGCAGTGTTTTTTTCACGCAGCTGACGTTGTGCAAATCTGGCATTGAAATCGCGAAGACGGTGGATGTTCTCCTCCGTGGATGTGCTTAGATGTTAGATCTCCTCTGCAGGGAGCCCTGCGCGCGCCTGATTCCCCGCTGACTCAAACACACGTGCATATAACATGCTGTGTGTTAAACGCTCTGCAACGCACCCCTGTCCCAATGAAGGCTGAACAGAGCAAGTACCCCAGACCTGCAATCCGGATGAAAATAACAGCGTTTCCTTGGCATCGCGGCAACAACACTCCAGCCTACTATACCACAACAGCGCCGCGATACAAAATGGCCTCACCCCCCCTTATTTCATATTCCCCGGAGGAGGGGTTTATGTAAATATTGGGCCTGGTGATGTCAGCAAAACCCGGGTGAATGTGTAGTAGTCCCTAGCGGCCGTTTGCTGTAGTCCTTAGAAACTGATTTCTTTAAAAGCAAATATCTCCCTTTGCTTTAAACTTTGAACGTTGTAACTTTGCAGATGTTGTTTATGCTCAAGCAGCAACATTACACGCTAGCTAAAGTTAGAATAGTGAAATCGTGGTTTACCACCCCTTTAAACACTTGGTCAATGTTGAGAACAATGTTATACCCTTACAGAAAAAACACATGAATTTTACATTTTCCCAGTGGTGGAGAGAGTACTGAAAAAGCATACTCAAGTAAAAGTACTGTTTCTTGTCAAAAAATGTAGTGCAAGTAGAGTAAAAGTACCTGTCCTAAATACTACTCAAAGTAGGAGTAAAAAGTAGCCCTTTTAAAAGCACTCAAGAGTAGTGAGTATTATGCTGTGAATGTTATTCCACTTTATATACCCTGCAAATTAAAAATGTAGCTTACTTTAAATGGATGATTCTCATTAAGATCAAAAAAACCTGAGATCAACAGTATTTCAGAATTCAGTTTTATTTTTGACTACTAGCATTAAAAATATAGCCATGTAATATTAGAGAAAGTGTTGGAAAGCAAAGTGCAAGACTGCCCAGCAGAGGGCGCTAACAGACTGTATTATTGTACAACTGACTGATTTATTCACGTTCTCAGACGGAAGTTGTTTTTAGTTTGTAGTGGAGCGGCAGGCAGAAAGAAACCAGCTCGTTGTTCATACAGTTAAATCTTGTTTTGGTGGATTTGTGCGTGTAGAAAACTGTAAGTATCATTATATTTATACATTCCATGTTTATGTATCGTGAGGAGTAGCAACTTTATCGTGCATTCAGGACACTGTTCACCATTGGATGACTGAATGACGCAGCATTTTCTGTTTACCGCCGGTTTGCGATGCATACAGTTAATATTAACATTTGTGTTGTGTATTGTTTAGTAATCGTTGTTTACTCTAGAAGGAGGACTATTTACTGTTTAAGTGAGGATGTGTGGTACAGTTTGATGCTCAGTCAGATTGTTTGTATCTAGTTTTTTCCTTAAGAGCATATTATTGCCTATTGAACATTTCTATTAAGATAATCTAATAACTATTTGCTGTATTTTGTTACTGAATAATCTTTGTTGTGACTGTACTAAGAAAATTTATTATTTATTATTATTTCCTTATGTAGAACCACATTTCTATCCACCTGTAACTTGAAAGAAGCAAGCTGGAATAAAAGAATACAAATGGAGAACAAAGACTCGTGCATTCTAACAGATGCCCCACAGTGATCATAACTTTAAACTAGCAACTTAATCCTTCATTACAAATTGGTCCTTCGAGCCGGATTTGTGATTACTGTGGATGAAGATGGCTCGTGCTCCATTAGACAGAGACTTCAGACCAGATGATGTTCGTCCCCGCCGCCAAAGGAATCCTCCTGGCTGGCTAAAGGAATATGAGGTTGATTTTCCACGTCCAGTAGTATTTGACCAACCCAGTCAACATTATTTGGGAATGAAAGATAGTGGAAGATATTATGAGAGATCCGCCGAGATGACGCCTCTCCCCAAGAGCACCATTCCCCACAACTGGAGCAGAGAAGACATGGAAAGAATGCCCTCAACTTCATATGTTCCCCTCTATGAGAGCACTCCAACACAATCCCAGAATACCCCGCGCATGCTAGAAGTTCTTCAGCAGTTGCAGGAGGATAATAGGAGGTTACACCAGACTGTGTTGGATATGCAACGTCGAATGGACAAGAGTAATGCTTTGTCACTTCATCATTCTCTGCAATTAGAACCAGAACATTCTCCCAGTGTCAGAATGAAGCAAACTGTAGCTGTACCTCAGTATGTCAATCAATCAGCTATTGAAGAAGAGGAGGAAGACTGGCCACCACCACCTCCCCCTGTGACATCAGATAAGGGACCAAAACAGCCCAATCCTGAACACAGAGTCATAGATGTCCTGGAGGAGCTAAAGGAACGCCTTTCCAAACTAGAATTGAAGCGATCATCTACTCCATCCACACCAAACTATCACTGCATGAAAAGTGGGATTTTCGTCAGTATGTGACACTGTAGATTGCCGTGAAACTTCAGGTTTACGACTGTGCACGGCAATTTGCAGGCAACACCGAAAACTGCCGTAAATTGTCTGAAATTGTCGTGGGTCTTGCTTGGCAGTTGTCCCCCCATGACCCCCCCTCCCCTTAATTCTAGGGGAGGCTTTATCATGTAAATGAAGATGCTGTGAGCTACACAAATGCAAATCAGAGTAGCAGCAGGGAGAGTTTTATCTAGGTTCTGAATTTTTTTGACTAAAACAAGTTTAAAGTTTAAGTTAAAATGTTAACTTAAATTTAAGTTAAATGTACTCGTTTTAGTACACATTACTAAATTTTTAGGGCAACCAGTTTGCTCCAATTTTTTAAGTAGATTCAACTTGTCCGGGCTCACAGTGTAGATTAATTACTCTGTATGTCATTAGCAATAACCAATGTTATGTAAAAAAAATATAAAAATACAGGACAGCAGTTCATGTCTTCAACCTTTAGAGAGGTTATGTGATGCAACAAGACAATGAACCAAAGCACACAAATAAATCAAGTAAAGCATACAGTTTACATACCAACATTAATTTTTCCACCCTGCACTGTGAATGATTTTTTAAATGGCTATTAATCATAAATGTGAAAAGTACAAGTTTGTTTGTTTATAGTTAAGTCAGATTGTGTTTTTCTGTAATTGTCATTTAAATTGAGCTCACGCCACATTTTATGAATTATCAATGCAGATTTTCAAGAGGTGGTTTCCTGGACAGGGTTTAAATTATGCCAAGAGTAGGCCTTAATCTATTTAATCGTGAGTTAAAAAATTGTTGCCTGGAACAAAGATTAAGCACAGATTACTAACACCTGGACTATGAGTCCTGAACTAAAATAAACTGGATTCATTTACAGTTTTATCTAATTGCTTACACACAATTTCTGAAAATATGGCTCCATTTCTTGTAACTCTACACACAAAACATCAGACATCTCTTGCAAAAGCAACACTTTGTGCAAAACTATTTTAACTATTTCCAAAAATGTTGTTTTTGCATATATCTAACTACACAATGCACAACTGAGGAATTTACAGTTGAACTGAAATCAACTGAACTGAATCAACACTGAAGTCACTTGAGCTGAATATTGACACTATATTGGCTTGTTAGAGCCGGTTTACAGCAGAATTTGTTTTGAACTTGTTACTGAAGCTGCTATGAAACAATATATTTTGTTGTATGCATATTCTTTCTTTCTCAAAACTTAGTTTTGATTTCTAAGTGATCAATTTATGTATGTGTTTTCACACATGATCATTGGCTGTATGGGTCCTCAGTAAATGAATGTGGCATTTAAATGGCAAAAGTTATTCTTGTCTCTATAACTTATGGCTTCCTAAAGTAATATAAATTAATAATATAAATAAAATGAATATCAAAACATATTTTAAATATAATGAAGTCCTTTTATTATAGCACTCATCAGATGTTCCTGGAAACAAAACAGAGACAGAACAGTATAAACAAACTATACAACAAACTAAACACCAAATTACAAAAACATTATTATGTGAAACTGAATAAAGTGGTGTGTGTTTTCAGTTATAAATATGTGCTGTGTAAATTAGCCTATACTTTTAGAAATTATATATAGCCTAACTTTAAAAAACAAACAATAACCCATATAGATAAATTATAATAATTGTATAATATTAAGCATTTACTTAATATACATTGTAACATTAGGCTACTTTACTCTAGCACAGTAGTCAGTTAAGCAATTAATTAATATCTTATATTAATATGTATGTAGCCTAGGCTACATCTAAAGGTAAGTCTGCTTTAAAAAAAAATATATTACACTTCGACATGTACAGAATGTGCGCGTTAAGAAACACGTTCAAATGTGTCTTCTTAACATGTTAAAACTGCGTGAAGCGGAAAACAGGGCGTGTTGAAGGTTGAAACGATCATAAGTCACGCGTTTCGTATAAAGAGATTTGGCCCCGGGCGCGTTCCATATCAGAGCCCTAGTCCAATGAGGTGCGAGGTCGAGGTCATGGCCATGACGCGTGGAAGACGAGCTTTAAACTATTTTTTTATGTTTTTTGCTGCTTTCCTTTTTCGTGATCAACAATGACAGGACACCGTCTTCAACTCAATCTCTGCATGGACGCGGCGAACTTTTTGGACTCATTTTCAGGAGGCTGTCTTCGTCTTCACAACTCTGACGCAAACTGCAGTCGCTATGAACCACAGCATGGGTAATGTAACGTTACGATTTAAAGAATATGCTTTTATTCAGCTGTATAAGGAAATGGATGCGTTAATAGATCCGAGCTTAAAACTGCACATTTTGTTTACACAGACTATCCTCGCCTCATAACGAAGCCGTGAGCTCTTATCTGCTTGGAGAGATTTCCGCGAGTCCAGATTTAACCGCTGATCAAGACGAAATTGTGTGTAAGTAACTTCTAATGTGTTTCTCATTCCTTGTTTAATTTTACCGTGACTGTTTTTATTAATACCAGTCTCATGTAATTGTTTTCCAGCTGCCTGTAAGACGTATTATGAATCGACACGCCGGAGCTTCAGATACAAACAACCTGAAACTGCGAAGTTTAGCTCGGAGTCGATCAAGAAGAAAAAGGGTAAGATTTATTATATTAGATCCGTTTTTTGTCAATGTGAGTATTTTTCAGGTTGCTTATTGTCTTTATGGATTGTATTACAGTTGCTGGAAGCGAGAGTGTGCTGGATGAGGTGGACGTTTGGAAGTGCGCGACCATTGAACTCATGTCTGACGAGGAAGACGGCTTTGTTGACGGGGTGTCTGGATGTGCGGCCACCGCCCTCTCGCAGCCTGGAGCTCGACGAACTTTACATTACATTACGAGACATTACTGCTGCACTGTACATAGTTGTGTGTTTAACAATAAAGCTCTTTCTTTGAGTAAACCGCTGTGATTTATAAATGAAGCCCTTTCTTTGAATGAACAGCTGTATGCTTATAAATGAAGCCCCTTGTTTGAATAAACGGCACGGTCCGTATAATTTTCCCATATATTCCTTGATGGTATGAATACTTCATAGCACAATAACATTAATATGAAACAAATTATTACAACATAAATTATATATTTATTATTATTATTGGGGTTTACATTTATAATGAGCCAGGGGGACCAATAATGATTGGTTTGCAGTGATCTGCCAACCAATCACGAGGGATTTTTCTTTTTTAAATGTAGTGGCTTCAGCCAATAGTGAGTGAGTAAATTCAAGTCTGGCCGTTGACTCTCTGGTTTCGCTGCTATTCATATGCAAATTAGAGGCGTCGCACCTCCGCGCGGTCTCAGCGGGGGGGCTCTCCACCTACGTCATGGTTCGTTTACGACAATTTGTGGCACAGACGAACGCGACGTTCTTTGCCTCTAAATTGTCGAAAACTGCCGAAAATTAGGGAGATTTCCAGGAGTATACAGGCGTTTATGGGGTCGAAAATCCCACTTTTCATGCAGTGTATCAACAGCCAGTTGATGACACAGGGCAGTCAGAGTCATGGTCAAATCCTAGTAATACTGCTACCCCTCCATTGCCACCTCAGAGAGATTACAGCTTCACTGATGCACTACCACGTAGCCAGGAGAGATCGTATAGAGGCCCCAAGCCTTCAATCCCAGACTTCACGTGTGATGACCCCAGAGAATTTGCAAGACTGCGAATATCTTTGGAGAATATTCTCCCTCCTGATGCAACTGAGAGGTTCAAATACCAAATTCTGCTGGACCACCTTAAATTTGAAGAAGCTCTGTTAATCGCTGACTCTTACAGTAATTCTCTGTACCCTTACTCAGACACCATGGCCTCTCTCATTCAGCAATATGGCCAGCCTCACCAACTGGCTTTAAGGAGAATCGCAGAGTTGATGGATGGGCCCACTATCAGGCCAGGAGATTCAATGGGATTCCGTAAATTTGCACTGAGAGTTAGGGCGCTGGTTGGAATGCTAGAACAGCTAAAACAAGAAGGACTCATTGAACTTCAGTGTGGATCACATGTGGCCAGATTAAGCAGTAAGTTGCCCCAGGAGCTCAGAGCTAACTTTAGGCGATACCTTCATCCACTAAAGAGAGAAGTTCCCTCTCTTTTAGACTTTGCAGAGTGGTTGGAGTATGAGTTACAGATCCAAGAAGGTGGAGATACACTTGATCAGATAGAGGCTAACAAAGAGGCAGCTAAAAGGCAAAGAGACCACAGGAAAGATGGTAAAGGAAGAAACAGACCAATGACCGTGCTCTTGGGTTCTACTCAAGCTACATCAGAAGCATCTTCTGAAGCGAAGCCCCCTTTGCAGTTGCCTGAGAAGTCCAGATTGTACTGCCCTTACTGCTGTAATAATCTGCACAATCTTGATGACTGTTCTAACTTCTCTCATCTTACTAAGCAGCAGCAGAAACAGTGGGTGATAAGCAACAACCGCTGTTGGAGATGTGGTCGCAGCCACCAAGCAGTACAGTGTCATCTGAGGGTCAGCTGTAGCACCTGCAAAGGCAAACATCTGAGAGCTCTTCATGATGTAAACACCAGAACAGGAGAACAGACAAAAGGGGAGAAATCAAGTGCTGAAACACTTTGTGGACTTGTGAATTCCTCCACTGACATTCTTTATCTGGACAGAAAGGCTGGATGCAACCAAGTCCTTCTCAAAGTCAGCAAAGTTCTCCTGCGTAACGGCAGTCATACCCTCGAAACGTACGCTATCCTAGATGATGGATCAGAGCGAACCATTCTTCTCCAGGAGGCAGCAGTGGAGTTGAGACTCCAGGGTCCTTCAGAGCGCCTCACACTAAGAACAGTGTGACAAGACCTACGAGTGATACAAGGTTCATCTGTGTCCTTCACTATCTCACCAGCCAGCCAACCTGAGAGGGTCTATAAGATCGGGGGAGCTTTCACTGCATCTCAATTGGGTCTAGCGGAGCATACATATCCGGTTGAGCGATTGCAGCGCAAATACAGATACCTGAGAAAATTGCCCTTGCCAGAGATCAAAGGTGCCCAACCTCTCCTTCTCATTGGATCAGACTTTCCACACTTGATAACTCCAATCCAACCAGTAAGATTAGGACCACCTGGAGGGCCCGTGGCGGTAAAGACCAGACTTGGCTGGACACTTCAAGGCCCTGCTAAGTGCTTACCACTGCGAAATGGAACACAGACATGCTTGTTTACTGCAACACTATCTCCATCAGATGAACTGCACCATAATGTGGAAAAGCTTTGGCAGCTCGACCACTTGCCATACAAGAATGAGAAGTTGGTGACCAGATCTAGACAGGATCAGACTGCAATAGAACTTTTGCAGACGAAGACAGTTCGAGTGAACATAAGTGGAGTACAGCGATATGCCACACCTTTACTAAGGGTGAAGTCCATGCCCACTTTGTCTGCTTCACCAACTTCAGTCCTTGCTAACCTAAGGGGTACAGAAAAGCGCCTCATTCGGGATCCAGACCGTGCCACAGCATACATCTCAGAAATTCAGAAACTTGAACAGGCAGGATATGCCACAAAAGTGAGTCAGGAAATGTTGGAGTCATCTAGAGAGTCATGGTTCATCCCACATCACATGGTGACTCACAATGAGAAGAACAGAATTGTGTTCAACTGCTCCTTCACACATCAGGGAAATAATTTGAACGAACTGCTCCTGCCTGGTCCCAATTTGAGCGCTTCACTGCTAGGTGTCTTGCTGCGATTTAGAGAACATTCCACAGCCGTCAGCAGTGACATTAAAGGTATGTTTCAACAGGTGAGGCTACTCCCTGAGGACAGACCACTCCTACGGTTCCTGTGGCGTGATATGCAGAGAGACAACTCTCCTAGTGTGTATGAATGGCAAGTCTTGCCATTTGGGACAACTTGCTCCCCATGCTGTGCAACATATGCACTGCAGCGGCACATCACTGATCACAGTCAAGAAGGAGATGAGGTGCGTAATGCTGTCGAAAGACACTTTTATGTGGACAATTGGCTCCAGAGCTTCTCTTCCTCTGAAGCAGCTAAAGCATCAGTCAACAAGTTGAGGGAGCTACTGGCTAGTGGAGGCTTCGAATTAAGGCAATGGGCAAGTAACGTCCCAGATGTCATAAGGCACCTTCCCCCAGAAATACTGTCTCAAGATAGTGACCAGTGGCTCAACCAGAGTCAAATGGATCCGCAAGAACCTGCTCTGGGACTACGCTGGAGGTGTGGATCTGACACATTGACATACAAGTCCCATCTGCAGGAAGCAAGCCCTACAACAATGAGGAATATTTACAGGGTGCTGGCCAGCCAGTATGACCCACTTGGGTTCATCACTCCCTTCACAACTAGGGCCAAGATTCTTGTTCAACTGCTGTGGAATAATAAGAGAGAATGGGATGACCCCCTGCTCCCTGGTGATATTCTTGAAGCTTGGAAAGTATGGGAGAGCGAACTTCAACATCTTGAAAAGCTCAGTTTGCCTCGTTGTTATGTAAGCTTCAAATTAGACCACCCCAGTTGCACCCAAGAAGTACACATCTTCTGTGATGCTTCAGAGCGGGCCTATGGGTGTGTTGGATATTTACGGACGGAGCATCCACATGGTCAAGTTGAAGTGTCATTCATGACTGCCCGATCGCGAGTAGCTCCCAAGAAACAGCTATCGGTGCCCAGGTTGGAGCTGTGTGCCGCTCTCACTGGTGCTCAACTTGCCCAAGTGTTGCAGAGGGAATTAACATTGAACATCACTCAAGTTATTCTGTGGACAGACTCAACTACTGTTCTTAACTGGCTCCAGTCTGATACCTGCCGCTTCAAGGTATTCGTAGGGACACGGGTTGCTGAAATTCAGGAGCTGACTAATAACGAAGACTGGCGTTATGTTGACTCTTTGAACAACCCAGCTGATGACATCACAAGAGGGAAGATCCTACTGGAACTGGCAAGTGAAAATAGATGGACGAAAGGACCTTCCTTTTTGTGGCTCTCACCTAAAGACTGGCCAAAGACCCCAACTATCCCCAGAAAGGATGATTCAGAAGAAATGCGAAAACCTCTTTCTTGCCTTAATATTGTCACAGACACCTGCCCCTCCCCTCCTGACCCCAAAGAGTTCCAGTGTTTTACAGACTTAGTGAAGGCCACTGCAGAATACCTACACAAAGCAACCTCATCTGATTCACAAGGGCCCACAGCTGAAACTTATCAGAAAGCAGAATTAGAGATCTTAAAAGCTGCACAAAAAGAGAGTTTCCCTGAAGAGATTCAGTGTCTTACTGCTTGTAAACCAGTACCATCATCGAGTCGCCTAGCACTGCTGGCACCTGAACTTGATAAAGAAGTGTACATCATTCGTGTCGGTGGAAGATTACGTAGATGTAACCAGCTAGAACCAGAAATAATTCATCCAATTGTTCTGGACCCAAAGCACTCAGTTACTAGGATGCTCATTCGGCATGTTGACAATAACTTAAAACACCCTGGTTCTGAACGACTTTTTGGGGAATTACGGCGCAAGTACTGGATACTTCGGGGCCGCGAAGCTGTTCGGAAAGAGCAGCGTGCCTGTCTGGAATGTCAAAGATGGAGAGCCCACCCAGTTATTCCTCAGATGGCAGATCTACCTCCTGCCCGCCTCCGCCTGCAGTGCCCTGCATTCTTCTCTACTGGAGTGGACTACTTTGGCCCCTTCTTAGTCAAAATAGGTCGCCGCAACGAAAAGAGATGGGGGATCCTATTTAAATGTTTAACTACAAGAGCAGTGCACATTGAAGTCTTGACTAGCCTAGATACAGACTCCTTTCTAATGGCTCTGAGGAGGTTCGTTTCTCGCAGGGACAAACCTGCTGAATTACTGTCCGACCAAGGGACTAATTTTAAAGGAGGTGAGCGAGAACTCAATGACACTTTCAAAGCCATGCACCCTTCATTGCAAGCTCAACTGGCTGAGCACCAGATCAAGTTTCTCTTCAACCCCCCTAATGCACCGCACTTTGGAGGTACCTGGGAAAGGGAAATCCGTTCTATAAAGACAGCCTTAAATGCCACGCTCAATGCCCAGACCGTGACTGAGGAAATGCTCAACACCATTCTCATCGAAATCGAAGGAATTCTAAATTCCAAGCCCCTAGGTTATGTTTCCTCCGATGTGGCTGACCCAGACCCAGTTACCCCGAATCTCCTTTTGAGGGGGCGGCTAGATCCATCATTGCCACAAACCATATACCATGATTCCAATCTACTCAGTCGGCGGCGCTGGAGGGCCTGTCAAGTCCTTGCTGATAGATTCTGGGCACAATTCCTAAAAAACTACCTACCAGCATTGCAAATACGGGAGAAATGGCGGAACGACACAGATCCCCTCAAACCAAGCACAGTGGTGCTCATAGTAGACCCTCAGTTGCCCAGAGCATTATGGCCAATCGGACAGGTAACCAAAGTGTTTACAGGAGCAGATGGGCGGATACGTACAGTAGAAGTTAAGGTGAACGATCGAACCTATATCAGACCTGTTAGCCGTCTGATCCGCCTTCCCGCTGTTTTAGATGATCAGGACAAAGGGTTGCCCCAATAACCGCAAATTTGTGGAGCAAATTTGGGGGCGGCTGTTGGAAAGCAAAGTGCAAGACTGCCCAGCAGAGGGCGCTAACAGACTGTATTATTGTACAACTGACTGATTTATTCACGTTCTCAGACGGAAGTTGTTTTTAGTTTGTAGTGGAGCGGCAGGCAGAAAGAAACCAGCTCGTTGTTCATACAGTTAAATCTTGTTTTGGTGGATTTGTGCGTGTAGAAAACTGTAAGTATCATTATATTTATACATTCCATGTTTATGTATCGTGAGGAGTAGCAACTTTATCGTGCATTCAGGACATTTACTGTTCACCATTGGATGACTGAATGACGCAGCATTTTCTGTTTACCGCCGGTTTGCGATGCATACAGTTAATATTAACATTTGTGTTGTGTATTGTTTAGTAATCGTTGTTTACTCTAGAAGGAGGACTATTTACTGTTTAAGTGAGGATGTGTGGTACAGTTTGATGCTCAGTCAGATTGTTTGTATCTAGTTTTTTCCTTAAGAGCATATTATTGCCTATTGAACATTTCTATTAAGATAATCTAATAACTATTTGCTGTATTTTGTTACTGAATAATCTTTGTTGTGACTGTACTAAGAAAATCTATTATTTATTATTATTTCCTTATGTAGAACCACATTTCTATCCACCTGTAACTTGAAAGAAGCAAGCTGGAATAAAAGAATACAAATGGAGAACAAAGACTCGTGCATTCTAACAGATGCCCCACAGTGATCATAACTTTAAACTAGCAACTTAATCCTTCATTACAGAAAGCAACCAATAATCTGGTAACATTTATGAGAACCATTCTGTAGATGTTTCCTTGCGGTTAATTAAAAAAGGTTCAAAGTGTTGTACATTAACAATTTTACGTTAAAAAAGCAGAGTTCTTTCTTTTCAAGACGCATCCATTGTACTGCTTTAATTTCATTGGATGTTTTCTCTGTAAAAAGAATACACTTCAGAAATCAGAATCAAGTAACTCACAATTTTCACCACTGATTATTTTTGCTTGCAAAAACATAAACCTGATTTAAATATAAATCTGATGTTTTATGAAAGTTATTTGCTATATACATGGACTACCATTTTAAATCGCCATGTGAGAACACATTACATTAAAATATGCACTTGTAACGAGTGTAAAATCAACATTATTATTTTCACTCAAAATCTTTTCTTTATTATTAAAAACTCTGATTCTCTTATTTTTAATATATTGTTTTGATTTTCATTGTATTGTCTTTTGATTTAATTATGCTGGTCTGTATATTTTTGGAGTTTATATATGTTGTAATGAAGTGTACTGCCCCTTTAAGAAACACTTAACTTTGGGCGCGTTTGTTCGTTCGCTCAGTTGATGCTAAACTACGCTGAGTCTTGCTCTCCAGGATACCCGTCTCTGAGATCCGGCCTGAGGAGGACACTGCCAGTCCGCAGGACCTTAGTCTGGAGGCTCTGTTCTCAAACAGACAGGGGTGGCCAAGCCGAAGTGTCCCATGGAAGCGGCACCAGGTCAGGCCTCCCTGGTGGCATCCGGTGAAGTTTCCCGAATAGTGAATGGGACACAAATTAAGGAACACAAATTAAGATATTTTTGTTGAAATCCGATGGCTCAGAAAGGCCTCCATTGGTAGTCAACAAAAAATCAAAATAGCGACTTTATTCAACAAGTTTTTGTCCTCCGCCTGGGCCTTTGACGTGAACTCACGAAGCTCCACGACACATGCTGATAGCAATATGTGGTTCAGCATGTCAATCAATAATAACCAAACAAATCAATAAATTGCATCACTTTTTCTGAGGTTTTCTTTGGAGGCGGAAGGAGGAGGAGGAGTTGCTGAAAGAATTTGTCAAAGGGATGATGCAGATTTGCTTTGGGTGCTCGAGCCCCTGCCCTTTTTCAAAATGAATCAAAAGTGCCCCTCTCAGACAAATATCAATGATAATATCGTGGTCAATAAAACTAAATAAATGTGATTATTATAACATGACAAAGACAATGTATACAATAGTAACGAACGGCTCAAAAGTCGGACAATTTCTGTTGAGGCGTTGCCATAACGCGTTGCTATGGGTTGCGTGCGTTTTGATTGACAGCTGATTTTCCTCTGCTCGGAAACGGCTCTCGAGCCAAATATGGTCCTTTCAGAGAGTGTGTGGCCTCACGGGAAAAAAGTAAACCAATATTTTTTTTTCATCCATAATCAGAGCTAATGTGTTGATTTAATTACAAATCTATATATTATATATTTTAAAGTATTACACAATTCACCAATGCCAGTTTGTCATGTATATAGGCTACACCAACCAATCGTGATCTGGCAAAGCAAGTTCAAATTCCATTGGGCATGTGAAGTGGAGGTAATTTTCTGTTCTTATTCATAAAGGTTGAAAATTACATGGACAGACGAACTAACGTTTGTGGAACGATTTCCTGCGGTTTGTCTCATTTTATAAATTGCATCACTGACAAAATGGATTTTAACAAACAAATCCCTGCACAAAACCATGCAGCAGCAGCAAAAGTCGCATTAATGGTAAGTGTTAAATTCATGGGCGTCAGTTTGGTTTGAAATGTGCTGGGGACAGAGACGCATTCAGAAGTGCATTTTCAGAAGTGCTGGGTACATTTTTTTTTCTCTTTCGCGCAGGTCATGTTTTGAAAGACTATGTCCTGCAGCTTACTAATGTAAATAAATAAAAATGTCAGATGAGAGACATATTGCGGGTCTTATAGCCTATCTTACTCATGCCGACGAAAGCGCCCCGCGAATTCTGTAATATTTTTCATTTTTGCAATTTTTTTTACCACTTCATTATCAGAGTCCCACTGGAGCCCGTGTTTTTTTTATCCTCCCTATTACACATTAGTTACAGCCATTAAAATAGTTCAGTTTTGTTTTTAATGTCAAAGTAGATATATTTCGTTTTGTTTCTTTATTAAGTTAATTTAGAAAAATGTTTAAAGCATTTAATGTTTGTTAAACTAAAGTTTTTGCTTTTTAAAGTGACGACCAAGCGGCCAGCGGCCGACAGTGAGTTAACCCAACACTTTAGCCTCTGAAATCAACACTTGACTTGTCTTGCTTATTAAATCCATAAAAAACACTTAAAGCATCGTTTAAACATTTAGCCTATTATCACCACCATCACAGTAAAAAGGCATTTTTGACAAGATGAGGCAGGCAGATCGCAACGGCGCGCGCAAACAAAACGGGCTACACAATCTAAACAAATAATTAAAAATAAAAAACATGCTGGTTGTCTTACCTTAGGCTACACCTCTCCGCGAAATGAATATATATCCGATCTTCAATTCCCGTGCTATATGCACATTTAACGGAGTTCATGTCAACGAAATCAACCGATATGAGTATTTTATTCATCAGCTCTTTTCAACATCAAAGACCGCATTATGAGAACGAGCGACCTAAACACTGGTAAGAGCATTTAGTCTCATTAATTTTAATGAAGATGATTGTGCTTTTGAGCATCTAAAACTTAGCTTATTTTCAGTTTCACTTGTGGCAGTTTGCGTGTTGGCTTGCTTTACTCATTTGCGGCGATGCGTGTTGCATAGCGCCGTCCTATAGCCTAAAAAAGCCCGAAGCCCGGCCCGCGTCTGAGGTAGGCTATGACTGGAAAATTGGCCCGAAGCCCGGCCCTAGGGCGTAAAAAAGTCGGGGCCCGTCGGGCTCGGGCAGAAATGTAGGGCTCTACTTTGAGTAAGGCTGAAAGCGTCTTTCTTTTTAATACATTTCTTGAATGTCTCAATTACAGTAGGCCTAGCCTATAGATAATTATGATATTTGTGGCTGCACCGGGGTCCGTCATTACGCTAAATCATGAGCGGTCCATGGCACCTGCTACCCATGGCTGTTAAGAACTGTATAGGCTACATCAATCCATTACAACAATTTCGTGTTATGGGCACTGCCACTGATAAAGGCAGCGGAAGAGCCTATTTTACGGAGCTTGCTTCTGCTTTTCAAACGTTTTTACAACAAAAGATGTCGTTAAAACGACGTAAGATTTTGTTATTATGAGAAAAGATGTAGTTAAAACGACATAAGATATCGTTATTACGACACAATTGAGTGGAAAAAATAATATGTGTGTGTCAGCAATGCTTCACCGCAAAATTGAACTCGAGGTTTAAAAAAAACCCAAAAACTCATGACTCATGACGAAATCTGGTGGGTACGCGTCCCCCCCCGTCCCCCCCGAAATCGACGCCTATGGTTAAATTCACTTGTATTTATGTATATTGATACACCGTTTACTATTTCATGAAACTATCAAAGTTAACAAAACCCAAGTGCCACCGGCACCTACAGGCCTATTATGTGAAGTGTAGGCTGGCGAAATGGTTACGTGAAAGGACTTTATTATATTACCATTTTTGAATATTATGCAGCATTATGAAAGTGTCTTATGTTCATCAAGCCTGCATTTATTTGATAAAAAACAGCAATATTGTAAAATATTATTAAAATAATGGTTTTGTATTTTAAAATATAATTTATGCCTGTGATCACAGCTGGATTTTCAGCATCATTACTCCACTCTTCAGTGTCACATGATCATTCAGAAATCATTCTAATATGAGGATTTAATGTCAATGATGGAAACTGTGATACTATTTCAAGATTCTTTGATTAATATATATATTTATATATATATATATATATATATATATATATATATATATATATATATATATATATATATATATATATATATATATATATATATATATATATTTACATATTGGCCCTTTTTTACATTTGAGCCTCTGCCTCTGAAGAACTCTCTGCACGGCCCTGGTCCAGAATATCAGTTAATCACATCTGTCAGATTTTACCAAGACTGACCAGTTTGTGAAAGAGATCGTAAACCCGGCCGGTGCGAGACTCTAAATGTTATCGGAATCTTGATTACTGAGTATAACACAATATAAACGATTTAAATTGAAAGATAAAATATGAATCTAAAGTTAATGATTAACAAAATCATTTAAAACATTTTTCATTAATGGAGTCCGATGAAACAAAGAGGTAAATGCATACAAAGAAATGTATTTAAATCCTGTTTTGTTGTGTAAAAGGAAAGACAGTGACACGCAGATACACCTTCCCTGAGCTATTGGAGACCGGTATTGGACCTGTGGGCTTACAGACTGTTAATTAATAAAGGTGCGCATGACTTAAGCCACTCAACGTTTTGTTTCTTTATTCTTGTAACAAATTCTACATGCAATGCAAGTATAGATATAATGAACGCCATTAATAATAAAAACACATAAATTCCATCTTTTGATTTATCAGAATATCAAACTATTTACATGAAAGTGATCTGAACATGAACTTTGATCACTTAGGAAACTTTGGGCAACACTTTTTCTCATGAGTCAGTAGACTAGAGGAGCAGCTGAAACTCTTCCCACAGTGTGAGCACTTGTACGGCTTCTCTCCAGTGTGAACTCTCTGGTGTCTTTTTAAGTTGCCTGATGTTCTGAAGGTCTTCTCACAGTCAAAGCACATATAAGGTCTCACACCAGTATGAATGCGCTCATGCACTTTTAAAGTGGTCAGTTGTGAAAAACTCTTTCCACAAAAAGAGCAAACGTGAGGCTTCACACCAGTATGAACTTTAAGGTGTTGTCTTAAATCTGATGCCCCAACAAATGCTTTCTCACACTGATCACAGCTGAACGATCTCACTCCAGAGTGACGGCGCAGATGATCATCGAGATTGCTTTTGTGAGTGAAACTCTTTCCACACTGAGAGCATGTGAACGGTTTCTCTCCAGTGTGAATCCTCATGTGTGTCTTAAGGGTTGATTTTTCTATGAAACTCTTTCCACACTGAGAGCATGTGAACGGTTTCTCTCCAGTGTGAATCCTCATGTGCACATTTAGGTTTTCTTTACGTCTGAAACTCGTTCCACACTGAGAGCAGGTGAAAGATCCTTTGACTCCAGATTTTCCAGCTTGTTTCTGTGTGAAATTCTCTTCAGTCTTTGAAGCGACTGTGTTTCCATCTTCATTTGTGAGATGATGAGGTTTCTGCTGTTTGTCTTCATTCACTTCCACCGGGTCTAAAATCAACATATTCAATAAAAGAGGAACAAATGAGAAACAAAAAGAAATATGGTTCAATTTCAATTTAGCACAAATCCAGTTTACTACTGAGTCTGATAAACTCAGCAAAAAAGAAACATCCCCTTTTCAGGATACTGTATTTAAAAGATAATTTTGATCATGTTTGGAAGTTCTTATGTTACATCACTGCTGAGAAACCCTCAGAAAAAGTGATGCAGTTTATTGATTTGTTTGGTTATTATTGATTGACATGCTGACTAGTATAAAGTCTTTATCAAGTTTGGACTTTGCAAAATCATGTTAACTACATCTGAGCCAAATTTTGGGTTGATATCTCACAGCAATAAAAAGTTATGGCATTTGGAACCAAGGTAGCCTTTTTTCAAAAGTCCAAAAACCTCTATAAACGAGATCTGAGTGTTTTACTGAACAGAAGAACCACTTACATGTGTAAACGCCACAATAATTTTTTATTTATTTATAATTACATCAAATAAGTAACAAGTGATAAGATCCTGGTCGATGAGTGATGATTCTTCAGCACATTTTCAGCGTGTTCTCCTATTCTACGTTGCACGGTAAATCAAGACCTGTCAGGGAGATCAGCCCAATCCAAGAGCGTCCAGCGTTAAGAGAGTGTCCGATTGCTCTCTACACATCGTCCCTGCCCACTTTACATTTGACCATTTTAATAGGATAGACAGTTGAACAGGAACCCAACCTCGTTATACTCAGGGCTCTGAACCGGTTAAAGGAACGAAAATGAAAACCGGAAACAAACTAAATTTTAAGAGGAGCAAAAACGAAAACGAAATCAAAATCAATTTGAATCGTTCTGAACAGAAACGTTAATTTGAAAAGACCATTAACCGGTTAATAACGTTATTTTTTCGTTCTCTTTAATATTTTAAATTTGGCAGTGACCAATAATGAATAGAGTAGTACAGCATGTGACGTTGACGGATCAAGCGTGAGTGAAATGCACCATCATCTATGAATCTACCGGTAACGCAAGTCAGCCAGAGCGCGCATTTTCATGCCTCAAGTACATTTCTTTCTTTCTGAGGTCTACAATGAAAGCGCAGGTATTGGAGGACATTCTTTTCGTATGTTTAAATAAGTACGGACTTTAAGCTCAAATAGTCTGATTTAGGCTAGTTTATGGATTCCGTTTAAGCCTATCCAAGTAGGCTACTAGCATCTATCAAACATTTTTCCTATAGTCTTTCAGATTGCCAATACAGGACAGGTCAATGTTTTCTATATAGACGGTTGATGCTTCGTATTAAATGGTATGTTATATTGCATTAAATGATCAAGCTTTATTAGCTGACTGAATTTGATTATGTGATGCAAGGACATGTTGCGCAGTGTTTGCTTTGAAATTACCAGTTGACAGTGCATTAAAAGAGCAATGGTTATCCAGTTTATTTATTCTTTATTCATGCAATTTTTAAAACAAGTCGTGTTGGAAAAAAAGTTGTGTACAAAGAATGTTATCACTCTTCTGAAAAGAATAGGCATATAGAGGGCCACTTTCCGCTCCATTAAAACAGGTCAATATTTGTCCCGCTGTTTATGCTTTGTAATTAATGCATGTATTTCTGTTGTGGTTGTAAAAATGTTATGAAATAAATATTCAAGTTTAATTATCATGCGTTATATTATTATTGAGTGAAAATAAGTCTTTACTTATACATATTTGTTTAAAGTATAGGCTAAATTAAAATAACGTTATTAACCGGTATTTTTTCAAATCAAACCGTTTTCGGAACAGTAATGTTTATTGAGGGACGCAAAAACGGAAACGCTAAAATATCGATTCTGCTCGGAGTGAACCGATTGATATTTTTTTCCGTTTTTAAGCCCTGGTTATACTTAAATATATTTGTTTCTTCTTAGCCTAAGTGTTCCTGCAACTGAGTATTCTCGTCTCCGGCGTGATGACTCAGATCTTTCGAATATTCCAATCTAATATGACCCCTGACCTGTAAAGTTGCCAGAACAATAATCATATGCTGTTTGTAAATTGGCCAGAGGAGAACGGAGACGTAACGTTAGTGACTAACGAATGGGGGGTTTCGCTTAGAAGCCTATCATCTTCGAGCTTAGAGAAAACGCCCAATGGCGTGCCAATGCCATGGGCAAGCGGAATTTGCATACGTGACTCCGCCTCACTGCGTGAGTATATAAGGAAGTATGTGGCAATATCGCATTATGTTACCTGCTTGAGGAGCCGAACTGAACTCCGCGTTCCAGGTAGCACAGCTGACGTGGCAAAGGGACGTTACGTCTCCGTTCCCTCCTCAGGGAACGAGGGTTACATCCGTAACCGAGACGTTCCCTTTCGTTCAGTCACTACGACGTAACGTTAGTGACTAACGAATGGGGGTCCCAATAAAATCACGCCACTCAGCTGTCTTCCAGTGCCCTGCGTAAGTGCGAGAACCCTGTCGTAAGACTAGTACGGACGAAGGATACTTAACACAGGATTACCAAGGTACACTGGGAAGCATATCCCAGTGAGGGAATGCCAAGATGCCTACCCGTGGGGAGGACTTAAGAGACACATATGACCCGATTAGGGGCTGCATATGGAGATCTCTAGGGTACCAGCCGAAGGTGGATTTTTAACCCTAGGGTTGGCGGGGGACACGCCAAGGGAAGAAACCCGCTCACTGCGGAGGCTTACGGTGAAATACACATGTGGGGGTCGCCGGAGGGGAACCATGCACACGGGGCACCTGGCCGGAGACGAGGGTCTGGGCTCGCTTAGAGGGCAGACACACAGGTATCGGCGTAGGCAGTGCTGGAGGAACTCAGGGCTCTCTGGGAGCTCACCTGAGGGAAAAAATCGCACGTATCCAGTCCGAGGAGTGGAGTGGCGAGCAAGCGAAGACACCAGAGCCTGGTCCATTACCGGCCCCTCGGGGGGGCGAGTACATAGTCGGACACTGGCTCCACTCGGAGATTATAGAATCTGGCGAATGTGTTAGGTGTCGCCCAGCCTGCAGCTCTGCAGATGTCTGTTAGCGAGGCGCCATGCGCTAAAGCCCAAGAGGAGGCAACACTCCGAGTGGAGTGTGCCCTCACACCAAGGGGACATGGTCGACCTTGCTGCTGGTAAGCCAAAACAATGGTGTCCACTATCCAGTGAGACAACCTTTGCTTTGAGAGAGCGCTTCCCTTCCGCTCTCCACCATGACAGACAAAGAGCTGGTCTGAGGTCCTGAAACACTGCGTCATGTCTACATAGGCGCGGAGAGCGCGTACTGGACAGAGCCAAGGCTGGGTCTGCCTCCTCCAAAGGCAGCGCTTGCAGGTTCACTACCTGGTCTCTGAAGGTTTCAACCGAAAATGCCTGCAGGTCCCCGACCCTTTTAAGAGAGGCCAATGCGGTCAGCAGAGCCGTCTTCATCGACAGGAACTTAATATCAACCGACCGCAAAGGCCTCTGCAGAGCACTTAGAACAACTGAGAGGTCCCAAGAGGGTACGAGAGGAGAGCGAGGAGGATTCAGTCTCCTGGCTCCCCTCAGGAACATGATGATCAGGTCGTGCTGACTTACCTTTTTGTCCTCCAAGATATCGTGGTGGGCAGAAATAGCGGCCACATAAACTTTAAGGGTGGAGGGAGACAGCCTTCGCTCCAACCCCTCTTGGAGGAACTCAAGCACGGACCCGATCTGGCATTTCCAGGGGTCTTCTTGGCGGGAAGAGCATCAGGTGACGAAGAGGTTCCACTTCAACGCATAGGCATGCCGAGTGGACTCTGCCCTAGCGGAAGTGATGGTGGCGACCACCGTAGGTGGTAGGCCACTCAAACCTGCCGCTTCCCGTCTAGGAGCCACACGTGGAGGTTCCAGAGGTCGGGACGCGGGTGCCATAGGGTGCCCCATCTCTGAGTAAGGAGGTCCGGTCTCAGAGGAATAGGCCAGGGAGGGGCTGTCGCAAGGAGTAAGAGTTCGGGGAACCAGGTCCGGCCGTGCCAGTACGGGGCGACCAAGAGGACCTGCTCCTTGTCCTCCCTGATCTTGCACAGGAGCTGTGCGAGTAGGCTCACTGGGGGGAACGCATATTTGCGTAGGCCCCGCGGCCAGCTGTGCGCCAGTGCATCCGAGCCGAGCATGCCCTCGGTCAGGGAATAAAACAGGCTGCAGTGGGAAGAGTCGTGGGAGGCAAACAGATCTACCTGTGCGTCGCCGAACTGTTCCCAAATCAGCTGGACCGTCTGGGGATGGAGTCTCCATTCTCCCGGGAGAGGCTGAAACCGCGAGAGCTCGTCGGCTGCGTGGTTCAGGACTCCTGGAATATGGGCAGCACGAAGGGACCTCAGGCGCTTCTGACTCCATAGGACAAGATGGCGGGCGAGTTGAGACATACGGCGGGAGCGTAGACCGCCCTGGTGGTTGATGTACACTACTACGGCCGTGTTGTCTGACCGGACAAGCACATGTTGACCCTTCAGCAACGCTCGGAAGCGGTGCAGGGTGAACCGTACTGCCAGCAACTCGAGGCAATTGATTGGGAGGAGGCGCTGGGGTCCTGTCCAGGAGCCCGCGGCTGCTTGTCCATTGCACATGGCACCCCACCCCGTGGCAGAGGCATCCGTCGATACGACAACATGCCTGGAAACTCGTTCTAAGGGGACACCTGCCCGTAGAAAACTGAGGTTCGACCACGGGGTGAGCGTCTGTAGGCAGGGCCGAGTCACTTGGACCCGGAGCGTGCCAGACTGCCTTGCCCATCTCGGGACTCGATCGCGAAGCCAATGCTGAAGCGGTCTCATATGTAGCAATCCGAGCGGCGTTACCGCGGCTGCAGAAGCCATATGCCCCAGGAGCCTCTGAAATAGTTTCAGTGGAACCGCACACTTGCTCTCGATTTGACGGAGGCAAGTCAGCAGAGACTGCGCGCGCTCGCTCGAAAGCTGCGCGTACATGGCGACCGAGTCGATGTCCATACCGAGAAAAGAGATCCTCTGCGCTGGGCAGAGTTTGCTCTTCTCCCAGTTGACCCGAAGGCCCAGACGGGCTAGGTGTTGGAGCACCCGATCTCTGTGTCCGCAAACCTGCTCCCGAGAGTGGCCCAGTATGAGCCAGTCGTCGAGATAGTTCAGGATGCGAACCCCGTGCTGCCGAAGGGGCGCAAGGGCTGCCTCGGCAATCTTCGTAAAGACGCGGGGGACAGAGATAGCCCGAATGGGAGGACCGCGTACTGATATGCTCTCCCCTCGAAAGCAAACCGTAGGAACGGTCTGTGTCGAGGAAGGATGGAGACATGAAAGTAGGCGTCCTTCAGGTCGATCGCTGCAAACCAATCGTGAGGACGAACGCATTCAAAAAGGCATTTCGCAGTCAACATCTTGAACGGAAGCCGGTGAAGGGATCGGTTCAAGATGCGAAGGTCCAGGATTGGCCGTAACCCACCGGTTTTCTTGGGTACAATGAAGTAGGGGCTGTAGAACCCCGACTCCATCTTGGCTGGAGGGACAGGCTCGATCGCACCCTTCGCCAGCAGGGTGGCAATCTCCGCACGCATGACGGGGGCATGGGCCTGCAGGTCCGGAAGCTGAAGCCAGGCTTCCAGAAACTGCACCAACGGGGTCATACGGACGGTCGACGTACCCAGGGTGGGGCAGCGAGGCAGCGTTACCGGCCCGGAACCGGTGTGGGGGCACGGTTAACGGCTGCGTCCTGACAGAGGAGACCAGGGAAGGACGCACGTTCCACTGGGGTCTGCTCTGAAAGGAGGCTGGCGACAGAGAGGGATGCGAGTGGCGGGACCCGGGGGTGGCGCGCACTGTCATCACCGATCTCTGGGTGCTCAGGGATGGGATTGTCAGTTCTTTCTTTAACCACATTAGGGTGCTGCTGACCCAGGGGCCAGCAGCTGAACAAAAGATTCCCCCCCGGCCCTCCACCGGGGGAAGGAGCGGCCCTGCTGCCGTCTCCTGGAAAGAACTGCCCATCCCTGAGCTGTCCGCATCAGGAGCGCCGCTTAGCCTGGCGTTTCTTCGCGGGCTGCGGGGCTGGAGCGGACGGGGACGCCTTCCTGCGGCTACCTCTGCGTGGCCCGGGTGGAGGCTGCTGCTTGGGTGGCGCAGAGGTTGAGGGAGCCGCGGGAGGGCGCCCCCGGCGGCGAGCAGACTGAGGCACCTGTGCGGGCGGTGGTGTGGAGGCAGCAGCTGACCGCCGGGGCAGGATATGTTTTATCGCCTCAGTCTGCTTCTGAGCGGCCGAGAACTGTTGGGCGAAGCTCTCGACCGCCCCGCCGAATAGCCCATCCTGGGAAATGGGTGCGTCGAGGAACCGGGTTCGCTCGCAGTCCCGCATATCGGCCAGGGTGAGCCATAGGTGTCTCTCCTGGACCACAGTAGTGGACATCACCTGACCCAGGGAGCGTGCGGTCACCTTCGTCGCCTGGAGAGCGAGGTCGGTGGCGGCACGCAACTCATTGCTGAGTCCTGGATCAGCTCTACCCTCGTGCATGTCGCACAGCAACTGGGCTTGGTAAGCCTGGAGGGTTGCCAAGGCATGCAGCGAAGCGGCGGCCTGCCCCGCAGCTCTATAGGTCTTCGCCGCCAGGGACGACGAAAACCTACAGGCCTTGGAGGGGTGCTTTGGGTCACCACGCCAGGTCGAAACACTCTGAGGACACAGTTGCATCGCTACAGAGCGTTGGACTGGGGGAACCCCAGTGTACCCTTTAGCCGCGGCTCCATCAAGGGCAGAGAAGGCGGAAGAGCTCGCCAAACGGTCGCGGGAAGACAACGGGTTCTTCCAGGACCACGCGATCTCTTCATGCACCTCGGGAAAGAAAGGTATTGGAGGGGTGGCCGGACGGGTGTCCGGACGCGCCGCCCCCAAAAACCAATCATCCAGCCGCGAGCGCTCAGGTCGGGGCGGAGGGTTCCACTCCAACCCAAGCGTCGTGGCGGCCCGAGAGAGCATGGCTGTCAATTCTGGGTCCGACTCGGGCAATGCTGGCGCACCCGAAGGTGGCAGCACAGCCGAGTCATCATCCTCAGATGACTCCAGCCCACCTTGTGATGCGGCGATAGACATTTCCTCGTCTTCCGCCGCGCCAAACGCCACAGTCGGGACAGCAGGAGCTGGCCCCGATGTAGACGCTTGAACACGGGGCGGGTCAAGTGTATGAGAGGGGGGTGTGGGCCGAGGCACGAGCGTCGGAGCTTTATTCGACACCGTCACCCTCAGGTCACCCTGGCCACCAGCCAAAGTGCCGCCTCCGGTGGAGACCGCAGATTGGGGTGTGGCAGAGGGGACTCTCGCTCCGGCATCAGCGCGGAGGTCACGGAGTCTCGACCGTAACACTGAGATGATCATGTTCCCGCAGTGAGAACATGAATCATCCACGAGCGCTGCCTGAGCGTGCTGAAAGCCCAAACACGTCACACAGCGCTCGTGCCCATCAGAAGGCGAGAGAAATCTACCGCACCCAGAAGTGCACGGGCGAGACATCCTGAAAAGGACATGCCACGTGCAAGCTCTTTTGTGAGAGGAAACTTCGCAGTCGATGCCGAAGCGCCCAGGGAAACGCACACCAGCTGTCAAACGGACCACTGCGCAGATCAGCAGGCAGGAAGTATGCGATCACTGGAACGCGCCGTAACACCAACACCGACTGGAAAGCTGCTCGTCTCGAAGAAGCTGACAGAGTCTCAGAAGGCTGTAGGAGTGAAGAGGTAGGTACCCTTGGCTCCGAAAGCAGAACATAATGCGATATTGCCACGTACTTCCTTATATACTCACGCAGTGAGGCGGAGTCACGTATGCAAATTCCGCATGCCCATGGCATTGGCACGCCATTGGGCGTTTTCTCTAAGCTCGAAGATGATAGGCTTCTAAGCGAAACCCCCCATTCGTTAGTCACTAACGTTACGTCGTAGTGACTGAACGAAAGGGAACTGCCCCCCCGACTGAGCCTGGTTTCTCCCAAGGTTTATTTTTCTCCATTATGCCCCTGATGGAGTTTTGGTTTCCTTGCCACTGTCGCCTTTGGCTTGGCTTGCTCAGTTGGGGACACTACATTTTCAACTAAATATCCAAATAAATCTAATTAGTAAACTATTAGGCTGTATGGCCGAATACAATTCTGTTGCATTATTTTCCTGTTTAACACTGTGACGCTGATTTGAAACAATCTGCATTGTAAAAAGCGCTATATAAATAAAGTTGACTTGACTTGACTAGAGCACAACTGCATGAGCTTAAATGCCTGTGCTTGCATTCTGGGTTAACCCCTTGGAGTCTGAGCTGTTTTGATGCCCTTTAGAAGTTTTGACATGCTCTGACATTTGTGTTTTTTTTCAGTTGCTTATAAACACATTAATGGCAAAAGTGTAATTACACTGTATTCAGCACAAACTGGGCTACCAGAATATGTGAGCAACTTGTATGTACATGCTTGTATTTTTGAGAGAAAAATGTTTATGCACCGATTTTGAAAAAACTAAAAAAATTATTTTAAAATTAAGGCCTCAAAACACAATAGATATCTGTTCCCAAGATTTTTGACTCCTGTCTTTATTTGCATATAGTTTTTTCTTTATACTGATGTGAGAATCATTGAGCCTACTCATTCATATAAAACAATACACTGATTTAAAATTTGTAAGACAGTTTCTCTTCACAAAGCCAATATGCGAGGAGGCGTGATATCTAATGAATAATGATGAGATAACACCTGAGATAACAAAGGACTCGCATTAATGAGCTGCATAATAAATTAGCTTCAGGTAGGCCTATGTGACAGAGAGCAACAGAGCAAAGGAAATATATATTTTTTGTAGTTTATTTTATTTGGAATGTAATCAACAAAGGCCTATTATATTTTAAATGATCAGAAGATTTGACTACACGGCAAAAAATGCTCTTCTTATTTGGTATTTTTTCTTGTTTCCAGTCCAAATATTTAAAATTCTTAAATCAAGATTAATTTACTAGATAAGTACACATTTCTGGGGGGAAAATCAAAATGTTTTTGCTTAGTTAGTTAACTTTATTGTCCCAAGGGGAAATTCTGCTTAGGCACAGTGCAGAGTTGCTTCATAAAGGTGGACCAGATAACTTAAAACAATCTATATTCTCTGCCACAACAATTTATGATTTATTAAACTATAATTTATGATTTATTACACCAATTGTTTTAAATAACCTTATGTGATCTCATTTGGCTTTGGATCAAAAAATCTGACAGAAAATATATTTTACAATATTCTGCATTGCATTATAATTCAAAATTGCTTTATTGGCATGAATGTAAATCATACAATATTGCCAAAGCTAGGAATATATGAACATAAATGATAATACATATATGAACATAAATAAATATTATTATAAATATTATGAGCATTATAAATATAATCTATTATGAAAACACCCAACATGGTATAAATAACACAGATAAGCCATATATTGTCGCGATTGTGTGAGTGATAGTTTCGCTTTTGAGCTGAGCCATTGACAGGCTGTTGCCTTGATTGTCTGGGCGAATTACAAAGGTGGACAGAACATATATAAGCTCAGGTCGGTCAGTTAGTTGCTAGGAGAAGCGCGCAGAGAGTGAAGGAGGCATTGAAGCCGTGTGTAAGTTTTTTTTCTAATTACTCAGTTTGCTGGATTTGCTCAGCGTATTACACGCTATCAAGTGGATACATTTCGATTCTGTAGTTATTTTTCGATTTATAATTTTACTGGTTAAGATAGTTGTATTTGAATTATAACCAGTGCTGTTTTTGCCGGCCGCACTCAATTATTATTGCGGGATATTCGCACTAGTGAGTGATAGTATCGCTTTTGAGCTAAGCCATTGACAGGCTGTTGCCTTGATTGTTTGGGCGAATTACAAAGGTGGACAGAACATATATAAGCTCAGGTCGGTCAGTTAGTTGTTAGGAGAAGCGCGCAGAGAGTGAATGATAATACATATATGAACATAAATAAATATTATTATAAATATTATGAGCATTATAAATATAATCTATTATGAAAACACCCAACATGGTATAAATAACACAGATAAGCCATATATTGTCGCGATTGTGTGAGTGATAGTTTCGCTTTTGAGCTGAGCCATTGACAGGCTGTTGCCTTGATTGTTTGGGCGAATTACAAAGGTGGACAGAACATATATAAGCTCAGGTCGGTCAGTTAGTTGTTAGGAGAAGCGCACAGAGAGTGAAGGAGGCATTGAAGCCATGTGTAATGGCTTGATCCTTTCCTTACTCACCTCCTTCAGGCCATTTCTTCTTCTGTTACTCCTGCACTCACTCACATTGTCAACACCTCTCTTCACATCGGGACCTTCCCCACAGCTTTTAAGCAGGCTCGGGTAACCCCACTGCTTAAGAAACCCTCTCTGAACCCAGCACTTTTAGAAAACTACAGGCCGTATCCCTTCTGCCTTTCATTGCAAAGACACTTGAGCGAGTGGTGTTTAACCAGCTCTCCACGTTTCTTGAACAGAACAACCTCCTGGACATCAACCAATCCGGCTTCAAAAGCAGCCACTCAACGGAGACTGCCCTGCTCTCGGTTACGGAGACACTGAGACAGGCAAGAGCAGCTTCCAAATCCACAGTACTTATTACTGGATTTGTCTGCTGCTTTTGACACAGTTAATCACCAGATCCTCCTGTCAACTCTCATGAAGATGGGCATCTCAGGAACTGCTCTCCAGTGGTTCAAGTCTTACCTCTCAGGTAGGTCCTTCAGGGTGTCATGGAGCGGTGAAGTGTCTAAGTCACATCATCTAGCCACTGGAGTTCCCCAGGGCTCAGTGCTTGGACCACTCCTCTTCTCCATCTACATGTCATCACTGGGATCTGTCATTCAGAAACATGACTTTTCCTATCACTGCTATGCCGACGACACTCAACTCTACTTCTCATTTCAACCAGATGATCCCACGGTTGGTGTGCGTTTCGCTGCCTGTCTAACAGACATTTCTGCCTGGATGAAGGAGCATCACCTGCAACTCAACCTTGCAAAGACAGAACTGCTTGTGGTCTCTGCCAACCCAGCACTTCACCACAATCTCTCCATTCAGCTAGGATCATCAACCATAACTCCGTCCAGGACAGCCAGGAACCTTGGAGTTGTAATTTATGATCAGCTAAAATTCACTGACCACATCATTGCAACAACCCGGTCCTGCAGATTTGCTTTTTACAACATTAGGAAGATTAGACCCTTCCTATCAGAGCAGGCCACACAACTCCTGGTCCAAGCTCTTGTTCTCTCCAGACTGGACTACTGTAATGCTCTTCTAGTGGGCCTTCCGGCATGCACTATCAAACCCTTGCAACTGATCCAGAATGCAGCGGCGATGGTGGTCTTTAATGAGCCGAAGAGAGCGCACGTCACGCCCCTCTTCATCAGTCTGCACTGGCTACCAATAGCCGCTCGCATCAAATTCAAGGCACAGGTGCTCGCCTTCAAAGCAACCACTGACTCTGCACCAATATACCTAATCTCGCTCGTTCAGACTTACACACCCTCCAGGAACTTACGTTCTGCCAGTGAACGACGCCTCGTGGTGCCATTCCAAAGAGACATGAAATCGCTCTCACAGACCTTTTCCCGGACCGTTCCCAATTGGTGGAATGACCTGCCTATCTCAATTTGTGCGGCCGAGTCTGTAGCCAGGGTTTTTCCTGCCTAGAGAATTATGAGGCGGCCGCCTCCGTCAAATTTCGTGCCGCCTCCGTTTGTTGACAAAATTCAGACAGGCAATCACTTGCTCAGATTAGGCCTGTCGTGATAATTAAATAATCATCAGAAATATATATCGTCACATGATCCTTCAGCAATCATTATTATATTATGATTTGCTGGTACAAGGTCATCTAAAGCTAGCCTGGTTTTACCAGACTCTCGTACATTTCATTTGTACATAGAGTCTGGCCACTCTCCATTGACAAGCGTTTACTTCCTTGAAGGCGGGTTCTCTGTTGAAGTTTAAAACTATTGGATCTGCCAAGAGTCACTCTGGATCTGCCTAACCAATCACTAACGTTTGGTCGTGACGTATGTCACGCGCCGTTCGCCTTTGATTCTTTCTCACATTAACTGAGCACACCACCTCAGTGTCAGTGATAAAACCTCGTGCATTCGGATTGTTATTTATTCACGGTGGAGAGGAGAATTTTGTGTTCGGAACGCGCTGCTCTAGTGGTGCATATCTCGTGCAATCATAACATGATTGTATATGCTGTCAATAAAATGTCATATGCTTGGTATGATAAGAATAAATGCTGCCGTGCCGTGAATAACAGCCCAATTCAAATGTTTACGTGCTTTTCTTCTTTTATTTTGAAATACAAGTCTAGAAATGCAAATTACAGCTCACGCAACCGCACAGTGCTCTGCAGGGGTCTATAAAGGATATAAACAGTGAGTTTTGAAGTGATATATTCTTGAAAACTCAGAGATGTGGATTCGGACAGCAATTACATAACCACACGACCTTGGTGTTTGTCAAAAGCAGTCGATAATTCAGCCTGGGGTTTTTCTCGCGGGTGGTGGGAGACGGACGGCTTCAGCAACTCCTTCACCACTAACGGAGCGAACTTAATACATTTCCCGGACCAAAACATCAGCAGTACAGCAGTGATTGTTCTTGCTCCGTGTAACGGGAGTTCGTTTGTTCAGAGAAGAAGGAGGCGGGAACCGGCGAACGTTTAACAACTTTTAATCAAATAATAAACACAAAATGAAAGTAAAAGCGGCAGCCCCTCACGGACGACTGCCGCGCACAAACATAACAAAACACAACTTAAAATCCAGGCCTGGTCCTCTCTCGTCCTTCACCGGTGTCGCTCGTCCTTATATGCCTCCGTGCTCCCTCATGAGAGGACTCGAGACCGGTGTGTCTCAATCACGTACACCGGTGTCACTCGCTCGTCCACCTCGCCACACTCCGGTTTTAACTTCTGGACATTCGTCAGCGCTGCCACACACTCGCATCTTTCACCGCCGCCATTACTGAACTACAACTCAAACTAGCGCACAACATCAACGTCATCGCTCTCAGCCACTCCCTCTGTTCGCTGATTGGACCGGTAAAAAATTGTTCGGGGGAAAACCTAAGCATACACCGCAGTCCCAGACGTAGTACTGAAGGAAAATGAAAATTGAGCGGAAGTACGTAGGAGGGCGGAGCCAGGCTAATCTAAAGCCATTCCATAGCTGAATGTGAGGAACAGAATAATATTTATATCGTTTTGTTAAAGTTCACGGAAAATCATCTTCCCTGTGCTGTAGCTGTCAATCATTCTCCATTCAGCTTTCAAAATGCCCGTCGCGTTCGGTTACAACAGTCAGCAACAGCACGGTAAAACTCTCTCCAAGATGATATATTCATTATAATAGTTGATCTGTAGATAAAGGGCTGTTTGCATAAAATGACTTTATCTTGCTGGAGTTAATCTAGCGGTTTCTGAACTATGTTGTACTCGCTACCGGGTGACAACACAAGGGCTATTAATTAGCATCACAAGCACAATAACTGGAATTTAAAGCTGTGGGAGGCGTAGCGTCCCGGTGTGGGGGAACAGTCAGCAGCTGCGTCATGACAGAGGAGACCAGGGAAGGACGCACGCTCCACTGGGGTCTGCTCTGAGAGGAGGCTGGCGAGAGAGAGGGACGAGAGCGGCGCGGCCCAGAGGCGGCGCACACTGCCATCACCGGTCTCTGGGTCCTCAGAGACAGGGACATGAGTTCTTCCCAAGCGCTGCTAGCCTGGGGGCCAGCAGCGGAAGGATTTTCCCCCGGCCCTGCTACCATCCCCTGGGAAGAACTGGAACCCATCTCTGAGTTGTCCACCTCCAGCCTGGCGTTTGGTCAGGCTGTGGAGCGGACTGGGCGTCATCCTGCAACCACCTCCACGGCGCGGCCCAGGTGAAGGCTGCTGCTGGGGCCGGGCGGGAGGAGGGAGGGCGCCCCCCGGTGGTGAGCGGGCTGAGGCGACTGAGCCGGCGGCTGGTGCAGCAGCTGGCCGCCGGGGCAGTACTTGTTACAGCCTCAGTCTGCTTTCGGGCGGCCGAGAACCTTGTGCGCAGTTCTCAGCCGCACCGCCGAAGAGGCCAGCCTGGGATATGGAAGAGTTGAGGAGGCGGGCCCGCTCAACGTCCTCCACATCACCAGGTAAGGCCAGGTGTATCTCCCGGACCACAGCTGTTTGTGCTGAATACAGTGTAATTACACTTTTGCCATTGTGTTTATAAGCAACTGAAAAAAACACAAATGTCAGAGCATGTCAAAACTTCTAAAGGGCCCCAAAAGAGCTCAGACTCCAGAGGGTTAAAATACTTGAAGGAAACAGCTCACTTTCAGCAGTTATTGTCCATGGGTCGTAACATTTCTTACAGATTTCTGTTTGTTATAACTGTTACATCAGATAGATAAATTAGCACAGTAGGCCTACATTAGCCTACATTTATTTGAATGTGATTGTGTGTGTGAATTACCGTCTCTATTAAGTGTCGAGTGTGTCACAATATATCAGCACAGTATAGCTCAATATAATGACACACATCCGATGGCCTAAAATCGCTTCAATTTTCAAACGGGCAGGCATTAAAACACATACAATTGACAAAGTTTTGTGAGGACGCAAGTGAAAGTGATCTGGCCTCAGGGTGTGTGCTGTCAGAGACTCGACACACCTCGGCTCTGTATCACAGCTTCAGCCGTCTGTGTGTGTGTATCAGCGCATATAAGAACAACTATTAACTTATCTGTATAAACTGTGTAAAGCATACAATTACCATAGTAATTCTGAGCATCCAGATTGTATAAACAAAGATAAATACTCCTGAATTTTTCTGTGTGCCTGCAAACTGCACTTGATGTGACTGACGGGGCGGAGTCACGTGACTAAAACCGAAATAACCGACATGGGGAAATTACGTTGGTTAGAGCAGTGTTTCCCAACCTTTTTTCGGTCATGGCACCCTTTGAAAATTTTCTCCATTTTGTGGCACGATTAATCGTCCAGCCCTAACGCAAGTGTTTTGAACTGGGGGAGGCGTAACACTTTCTGCGTAAGTTGAATACGGAAGGT